>NC_056737.1:1609842467-1609964967 GCF_019279795.1 Protopterus annectens
AGGGAATAAACTGTTCTGGAATCCAGCCCACTAAAGTACTGTTATACTTTAGAAACAAGAGTGAGATTTAAGAACAATTTTGGAAAAGTAAAGGCAAAGAAGATGAAGCAGAGGAACTGCGAATGAAGAAAAGAAATTCAGAAAATTAAATAAAAAAGCAGAAAATGACACAGATTTATGGAAAATCAAGACAGTAGAGATTATTCATCTGGAAGTCTGATAAGACTCTGGCAGAATGGGAATTAGAAAACTTTAATTATAAAGAAGAAAATAAAGAGGTTGAAAAATTACAAGGAAAATTAAAATTCACATGCAAAAGTGGGGATGAGACTACAATAGAAAATTGGAGACTAATTACAATCTTGAAGAGAGTTTATAAAATTATGGAAAAACAATTAAGATTTAGCAGTAAAATAATTACCACATGGAGCTTATGCCTATGAAAATGGGAAAGAAACCAATTAGAAGAAAGAAGGAAGGTAATTAAAAGAAATATGCAAGCATTAAAGGAAGTTAAAAAACATTTGCATTGAACAGGAAATGTCTAGTGGCAATTATAAATTAAGCTGTTTCATAGTTTATTAGCAAGAAAGACAGCCCTACTGCTTGTCACCAGAAAGGTTAACAATGCTCAAAATGTTGTTGTTTGTCTTTCGGCTTTTCCCAGTTAGGGGTCGCCACAGCGGAACTCCGGTCCGCTAATGATTGGCAGTAGCTTTTCATGAACACCGAGGTGCCAGCTCGACGTCCAATCTTCAACGATGGCACGCCCATTTACACATATCTTTTGAATGCCCATTCAACTGCGGGGAGGACATGCAGACTCCACACAGAAGGCACTCCCCGCACTTCAGCCGAGAATCGAACGGGAGAACCTCTTACTGTGAGGCAACAAGGCTACCGCTGCACCACCGCAGATGTGAGCAATGCTCAAAATATTGATCCTAAAAGGTCACTGGCATCTTGTCATGGTGGCTAGACTCAGGGAAGAGTGAGGAAGTGGGTGTTATATTTCCTCACTTTACTCCTCTTCTTTGAGTTTTTGCACTCTCAGAGTTGGCATACATACATTTTGACTAGCAAAGTCCCAGTGTTTTACATGCTTTTGGAGAAAAATAATGGTGTGTCAATTAAACGAAGCATGATTATTCATAGTGGACCCAGCAAAAAGCCATAACCGAAGTATTACACAGTTTTTAGTAGAAAATTTATTCTGTAAATGATGGGGAATCTATTTTAGAAATCAGTACAAAGAACAGAAAAATTAACAGTGTATTCACTAATGAATGGACACATAGGGGGAAGAGTAAAAACTGGAAGAAGAATAAAGCGGGATTGCCCTCTTTGTCTTGTAATATGTCACAGATGCAATGATAAAGTGGTATAAAAGGTTAAAAAGAAAATTCAAAGATTGCATTTTGAGGTAGGGGAGAAAGTACATGCACCATACATAGTAACACTGCAGGTAGCATGAATAAAGTAATAAAAGATAAAGGCACAATATCACAAAACTATTAAAAAGTATAAAATAAAACAGAAAAAGAAGTTTAAGCACAGATTGATGAGAAAGAAGGAATTAATGTCAATACAAAAGATACTAAAATAATGGAGATGTTGTTTTGTAAAAGAAATGTGAATGAAAGAAGCCAAGAGAAATAAAATGTAAGATGCTGCAGTGTTGAGGATTAGGTATAAAATAACACATAACAGGAAAATATATAACTATATTTATAGACATGGGATATTAATAAAATAATACAACTGTTAATAGAAAAGAAAATGCAAATACTGTGGTGAACTATTGTCATATAAACATAGGCGCCGGAACCATAGAGTGAGGGGGGAGGGGAGTCCCCCCACTTTTGCAGCAGATCCAGCAACTACATGGCCTGTCCGATCCTTGTTTTTTTAAGTTTTCACGGCTGGAGCTGACGTCATCATGTACACAATGACATCAGCTCCCTCAGGGATTCCAGCCTGCATTATTACATCAGCTCCCTCTACCAGCCTATCGGAATTGAGCTGAAGGAGCTCACGCATTTCAGGCTGGCTGGCTCAAATGCGAGCAGGAGGGATATACTGGCTGCTGCAGGGATTAACAGAGCAAGTGCTGCAGGGATTCGGGTGAAATGAAGAACGGGATTCGGGGTGACATGAAGAATGTGTTTCGGGAGTGAAGCAGATGAGTGCTGCAGGGACTCAGGGTGAAATGAAGAGAATACAGGGTGAGTTCTGTCGGTGGGGAATGAAGTAAGGTAAGCATGTGTGTGTGTGTGTGTGTGTGTGTAAATGCCCCCCTTCAATACACCTGGTGGCTAGAGGCTCAAACCCTGTACCTTCAGTGTGGGGTGAGGCTCAAACCCTGTACCTTCAGTATAGGGTAAAAAGAGCCTAAACTCCCTAGCTACCACCACTTGTCAGCTTTGCCCAGGTTTCTTTGTGCTAAGAGTTGAGAACTATAGTGTGAACTGAATTTGTATTCCCCCAGTTTTTTGTGCTAAGAGTTGAGAGCTATAGGTGAGAACTGAATTTGTATTGCCCAGGTTTCTTTGTGCTAAGAGTTGAGTGCTATAGTGAGAACTGAATTTGTATTCCCCCAGTTTTTTGTGCTAAGAGTTGAGAGCTATAGTGAGAAATGAATTTGTATTCCCCCAGGTTTCTTTGTGCTAAGACTTGAGAGCTGAATTTGTATTCCCCCAGTTGTTTTGTGATAAGTGATGAGAGCTATAGTGAGAACTGAATTTGTATTGCCCAGGTTTCTTTGTGCTAAGAGTTGAGAGCTGTGGTGAGAAGTGACAAATGAATTCACTAAATGATAGCCAGTAAGTTTCAGTCTTCCTACTTTTCAGGAAGCTGCTGATTTAGCATAGTGGTATGCTACTCTGACTGTAGTACATAGAGTCCTGGGTTCAAGATTTACTAGTGAAATGCATGGTGATAACACAACATTTTATTCTAACAACTTTACAAAATTATACAGGCAATGTTTAAAATGTGTCCCTGGTTTTTGACCTTTTAAAATTGAAAATAAGTGCGAGAAGCTGTGCAAGATGCCTATGGCTTACATTGCTGTCATTCTATTTAAAGTGTGGGTATGGAAGTAGACTTTTATGATGGAAATGTTCTGAATTGGGCAGTTTTGTCATTATTGGTTCATACATTTTGTTTCATTGCTTACTCGAAGACTGTTTCAAACTACAAATATAAAACACATTCGAAGAAGTGGTGCTGTATTATACAATGAATATAATTTAATACAATCAGGTTAATACAATCAGGAAGGTGAATCAAATAATGTATACATGCATGCTTGCTCACAGGATGCAGGAGACCAAAATAGCGGAGGAGACCAGTCACCAATGATGTCCCACAGGGTTTAGTGCTGAGACGTTTTCTGTTTGGCATATACATCTCAAAAGTAAAAGGAAATAGCAAAGTGCTTTGGCTGACTAGATTTGAGATGACTGCAAGCTAGGAGCATTTATTGAATTCTCAAATGACTTAATCATCATGCAGGAAGGTTTGTCCAAACATAACTGGTGCCAGAATCATGAATTGAAGCTAAACTCCAAGAAATACATTATCATATCCATTGGGAAGTCATCTACTCCAGGGAGCTGCCAAATTGACAATGCCCCCTGAGAACTGACCCAGTTGTTTGGCATTTGGAAACTTGCATGTACAGTGACCTAACTTTTGACCAATATGTGCCCAAAGTCATAAGAAAGCCTTTCTATATTGCACAGCTTATAAACAAATCGATTGTGACTAGATCTAGAGATGTTATTGCACCCCTGTACAAAGCCCTCATTAGATCAATCATTTTGTATAATGCCCACTTTGGCATGTATCTGTCCAGACCAATGCAACAATTGGAATATCCACAGAGATACCTTACTAAAAGGATTCAAGTCCTAAGCAATAGGTCTTGCATGGACCACCTCAAAGATTTATCACTATACTCAGTATCCTACAAAGTGCTTAGAGGTGTCATGTCTGGCATGCAAGGCATCCTCTGACCTAATATAAATGGACCTACTGAACATCAGCAAGTCAAATGGCATCAGAAATACTCAGTCCAGGTATCTAAACTGAATGTTGTGGAGAGATGGATATATATCACAGAGTCAGAGGCTACCACTGTTCCAGAACAGACTATCCATTGAAGTAAACAAAGCTCATCCCTGTCCATATTCAAATGCAACATGGATCTAAGGATGGGTAATAGAAAATGTACTGCAGGATTGCCCCTCATGCCACTAATGGATAGAAGCAGTTCCTAAATGCTGCATCCCTTACATGGGTCCCCTCAAATTATCTATTGTATGATCACATTTATTCTCACTAGGGCTAATATACAATTAACAGCCATGGGATAGGTAAGACCAATCAGGAAATGTTAATTCAAGCACCCAAAGGGAAACTGGCTAAGCTTAAAATGTCCTCCAAGTGAACCTATATTGTGGTAGTAAATAGTTTTAAAAAATTGTCCTTTTTAGATCACTAAGTGCCCCTCTCAACCTCCACCCCCCAGTCTTCAACAGCTTCCTGCACCTATGCATATAAAGATAACCAGATCATCTGTTGCTGTTTGTTGAAATTAGCTAATCTCTAGTTGCAATTTCAATCACAAGAAAAACAAAAAACAAAAAAACAAAACAAAACAAAAAAACATGAAACATAGTATTTTTAGATAGTACCACATATAAAATAACAGTAGCCATTCAATAGCTGTCACATAATATTTGGCAGGGCATTAAGTCTGCTTACTGAGTAAATACAAATGAAAAACATTTAACAAATTAGTTCCAAGAACAGATTAAAATTCCTATGTGCAGATTAAGTGGCAGTGAGTTTACAGTGCCTAAAGCTAAGTTCAGTGCACACTGTATCTAGTCATTTCTATACAATAATGGTAACATTTACAAGATACAAAGGAAATGGCATAAGGAAAACAGACTAATATATTCCAGTGCATACAAGGCAAGCGAAAAGGTTGCTAAGAAGAGAAAATGGCAAAACGTGTCCAATTCAAAGTGGGGATAATGAGGTAGAGGCCCAAATCCTAGTATCTCCACTTCATTTTTTTGCACTATTTTTAGCTACTTACACTGCAGCTGCCACCTTGCATTCCTTTGATTTTCTATATTACACTGTTATGTGGAACAGGTAACATGGGTTGGAGTGCACAGTCATGCATATTCCACAATCCGGACATGCATATTTTAAATGTGATACGACAGAGAGAACAAAATGCTGTATACAGCATGCATTAATAATCACCTATATACTACGTGTGCACAAGTTTTTAGATGCACAGCACTGCAGACATGACACTAATAAATTTCAGCAACTGCCATAGTGAGAAGGCTTGCTTACCTATGGAATATCTCCATCCCTGAGCTGAGCCACAGCAAATCTGATATGACATTAACACAAGACCTACATCTGCAGTTCATTGTATTGCATGCAACCAGTATTGCTCAAACAGTGTGCACTGTCTCCTAAGAGTAACTAGAAGGCATTTGCCAAAAGAATTCTCAGTAAATCCACTCCCTACCCTGACCCCTATGTACAGACTAGTATGGTTGACATTGCAAAAATAGATACAATTTGCTTGGTTCTATGGCTCAGAGATGGAACACTTACAGTGGCATATGTTACTGGTATTCAAATAGTGGCCTCGGCACTGGACAGAGAGGGAAGGGAATGAAGGGGAGTATCCTAATCACTTCTTTTGGGGGAAGGATTGCAGGTGCTAATGGAACATATAAAGCAGTGCAATTTCTCTGATGAACACTGGGAACCCATTTCCAGTGTTTGAGGGAAAGAGGTGGGGCTGCTTGCTGGCAATGTCCTTTGCAGAAGCAAGGGATGTCCAGCACAGTCAGTCCATTGCTGTCTGAATTAAGGCCCCTTCCAGTCAACCTTCACCCTACTGATGGTGAAAGAATGGGCCAGTTACCAAGAGTAGGCTAATGATTGACAGATAATGGGAGTAAAATGTGTTTAGGGGAAAAAAAGCAAATACATAATTCTATGTTTAAAAGGGATATATAAATCAGCTTTCATATGCAGCCTACAGACAAAAGGGTGTATCATTATGTCACTGCAACCCAGTCTGTATGAGTTACCTTAACAACTGTATATTAGATACTAACTAATAATGCTGCAAGTTAGGAATTACAGGGATTTCGTATTGGGTGGAAAAATAAAGTGGGAATACTTGGCAGAGGGAACATATGGGTTTTTTTGCCTGTAGCTGTAACAAGAAAACTGAGGCAGTCTTGCACTTAACTGTAATTAGCTTTAGATTTGCTTTCTCCCTTTTTTTACTTTCAGTAATACTCTGAATGAGAGGAACTATAGGGAATGTATAAAGCTAGTTTAGTTTAGTTTAGATACTTAGCAAGTACCTGGTAGTGTTTCTAGTTATCCACAGTGTTTTTTTTTCTGTATAACCTTCCGGTTATATCACCTGAGGTCACCTCATTTTAAGCTATGAGATTTTGAAACACTGGACAGTGTTTAATCTATACATTCTGAAGTCAAAAATAAAGAAAACCACAATCAATTTGAAATATAAACACAGTTTAACATAAATAAATAACCCACCCCCTTTCAATTACTTTTTTTCCCTGTATTGGCATTCTACAATGTTTTTTTTTCTTCCTGTAGCTGTAACAAGAAAACTGACGTTGTCTTGCTCCAAACTGTGTAATTATATTTGCTTTCTCACTTTTTTACTTTCAGTAATGCTCTGAATGAGAGGAACTATAGGGAATGTATAAAGCAGGGTATATTTTGACCAGCTATGACCAAAGCTTGATGATGATGATTCTTGCAGCTGAACAAAGTTAGCAGTTAATGATTCTCATGGCCAAAACTTGTTTAGGCTATCTCCACATTTGAATAATCAGGGCAAAACTGTTATATTTAGTTCCCATTCATGTAAAACCTCTCTGCTAAGGCAATATATCATGGCATTCAGGTGAGAGGAATTATGGATGACTTGAAATGATAAACCTACAGATAAGGCCTGTATCCAAACTATCAGTAACAGCTCACATAAGTGGAACATAGAAGTGTCTCCATTTTGTTTGGGTAGCACTATGGTATTGTCCATGGTAGCTTTATGAGCACCTGGTTTCTAAAATCGCATAGACCAAAAAAGAGCCAGCACAAATCGGTGTGAAAAAAATGTATTGCAACTAGAACATAGTGTATTTAAAAATACACAAATGTATCCGATTCACAAAATAAATCAGACTGGTTTCGACAATGCTGCCTTCCTCAGTGAACAAAAACAGTATAACAAAATCACCCTCCAACAAAACCATATATATATATATATATATATATATATATATATATATATATATATATGGATTCACTTCATAACACTGAAACTTCATAATACTGAAAATAACAAAACTTCATAATACTGAAGACCAAAATACTGAAAGCTCAAAATACTGAATACTCAAAATACTAAAACTCAAAATACTGAAAACACATATTATGCGTAAACTCAGCTTAAACAACATAAATCATAGCAATTTCTACCAAATATATGCAGGGGGGCAAGCCACCCTGCACCCCCCACACCCCCTGCTAATTATATATATCTACTCCAAGATTGCACTTAACTACACTATGTGCAATCTTGGAGTTGATATATTTGCCCCCCTGCATATATTTGGTAGAAATTGTTATGATTTATGTTGTTTAAGCTGAGTTTACGCATAATATGTGTTTTCAGTATTTTGAGTTTCAGTATTTTGAGCTTTCAGTATTTTGGTTTCAGTGTTTTGAGTTTCAGTATTTTGATATTTCAATGTTATGAAGTGAATCCATATATATATATATATATATATATATATATATATATATATATATAAATGCCAATTAACACTTATACAATTATTAGATTGATCAGGGTTTAGAAGTATTCATTCATGCCAGGTGGAAATAATCCACCAAGCTTGACTATCCACTTCTTTTCTTTCAAATTAAGTATCGCATGCAATCCTGCCTTGTCCTGTGTTTTATATATGATACAGTCAATGATTGTAAAGCTAAATATCCCAGTTTTATGTTTACAAATATGTTTATACAACGCACTGGATTGTTTGCAGTTCTTAATGTCACTCATATGTTCACTTATCCGTAATCTGAGTGGCCTGGATGTTTGTCCAACATAAAATGCTGGGCATGTACAACTTGCCAAATATATCACCCAATTGGTACTACAGGTAGCAAAAAAAGCAATATCAAAGACTCGAGGTGTATTTTGGCTAGTAAAACTGCAAGTTTTGTAGACCTTTGGACAACTGGAACAATGACTACATGGGTTACAACCCATCAGTTTCTCCCCAATCATAGTTCTCTGACTAAAAAAACCTATCCTGATTCTGGCACCTTTTATAATGGTTGAACAAAGAACTTAGAGAGTGACCCTTATGGAAAGAATATATGCATTTGTCTCCTACATATTCCATAAGTGAGCCCTCCCCTTGAAGAATATCCCAATGGTGGGAGATGATATTCATGAATGAATGTGTATTTTTACCATACGTAGTTATTAGCCTAACTTGATTCCTACTAACAGGCTGGTCACCCTTATATACAAGCAAATTGGATCTGTCCTGCTGAGAGGCAAACTGGCTAGCTCTACAGATGCCACCAGCCCTGTATCCCTGATTCCTAAATCTATTGGAAAGATCCTGCTTATATTGATTGTAAACAGAGGAGTCTGAACAAATTCTTCTAATCCTAAGAAATTGAGACTTGGGGATATTCTTGATGACATGTTGGGGATGGAAGCTAGAAGCATGTAACAAAGTATTGTATTGCGGAAATTTGTGAAAAACTTCAGTCTCCAAGGTGTCCCCAGGGATACGTTTAACCAAGACATCCAGAAAAGTAATCACATCTTTATGCCAGGTTATCTTAAATTGTATCCCCCACTTGTTTTGGTTCAAATCTTCAACAAACTCCGCCAAATAAGAAGCATCCACTCTCTGCACCAACCAACAGTCATCAAGATATCGCCTCCAAATATCAATTTCTTCCAAATAAATATTATGATTGTTGTCATAAATCAGTTGCTCCTCTATGCAAGCCATGAACAGGTCGACATATATGGGGACAAATGACGCCCCCATAGCTGTACCCTGTACCTGCCATACACATTGTTTTTGGAAGTAAAACACATTCTTCCTTAGAACATGCTCGGCCAAACAGACCAAAAGAGTGTTAAAACCTGGTCTATACAATTCAGCCAGATCCAACCAATATTGTAGAGCAGCCAAACCTGCCCAATGGGGGATATTAGTATACAGGGAGGTGACATCAAGACTACACAATAACCAGCGGGGTTCAAGTTGGATATTTGATATTATACCCAAAAATTGGGTTGTGTCTTGTATCCAAGCCCATATACATGATAGAAGCGGTTTTAAATGATATGTAAGAAATTCAGAAATAGGTTCTGTGAGTGAACCTCACCCCGAGACAATAGGTCTACCTGAGGGGTTATTGGGATTCTTATGAATTTTAGGAAGGAGGTATAAGTATTGTTGTTTAATATGGTCAACCTTGAGATGATAGGCAGTTTCCCTAGGAATAATACCTTCTTCAACTGCCATGTCCAAAAAGGCATCAATCTTAACCTTAAACTTGGCTGTGGGATCTGTAGGCATTATCTTATAATAATTTTGATCCAAAATTTGTCTCTGTGCCTCATCATTATATTGTGTCCAATCTTGGATCACTATAGCTCCTCCCTTGTTGGCAGATGAAATAACAATATCCTTGTTTGATCTAAGCTCATTTATACATATTCTTTCAGCCCGAGTAATATTGTCCCTACTTAAGTAATCCTTACCTAGATTTCAATGTAAATCTTTGAGAACACTGCCCCAAAAAAGTGAAACCACCGGAGACATGGGTGGCTTAAACGTAAAATAACGAAATCTAAAAGGTCTGTTATCAGCCTGATTTTGTTCATCCTGAAAAAATAAACGTAAATTTAAATTACAGCAGAAATCTACCACATCCTGTGTTCAGGCACAAAAAAACTAGGAACAAAACTAAGACCTTTATTGAATGTTTTTATTTGCATATCCGACAATTCCAATGAGGAGATGTTGAAAACATTGCATGATGTTACACCAGAGCCATCACCCTCAGAATTCCTTCTAAATTAGGAGAGCCTTTATGCTTCTTTCCCCCTCTTCTTTACCTAGGCGTAAAGGATGGGCCAAGTTATCTCCCAGATTGTTTCTCTTCGACCTCGGTGACGTATCCAATGTGAGCCTCCTCCCCCTCAGTATTGAATGAAGTGTCCTCACCTGATGTGATATTCTCCCTATTTTTTTCTTTAAAATGGATTTGGATCTTTTGAGCCTAAAATTTCCCTGATTTCTGATTGGTAGTAACAAATTTAACATTCTTACGTATCTCAAAGGGTCTTCCCCTATCAAAATCATCAACATCTCTCTGAAATTTCTTCATCTTTTTCTCTTTCAAGACATTTTCCAACTCTAACAAATCCTTACTTACCTGATTCAAACTAACATTATAACATGGAAGAGTCTGAAATTCCTGTACCCCTTTGCCCAATTCATCCAGAACAGAAACCTGTTGTTGTATAGTTCCCTCATAATATGCAACTAGTGCATTAACAAAACCCATTGAAGCTTGCTGTTGTATTGCAAGCCAGTCATCTAATAGTATCTGATCGACCTGAGGAACAAATGGCTGAATCTTTACCCTCAATCCCCATGGGGATACCTGTTTCTGTTGATATGCCTTAAAAAGGCGCAAGTTCCACACATTACTTCTCAAACTCTTCATCTCCTTATTAAGTTTACAGAAGACCAACTTATGCTGATGGACCAAATCATCAGTATGCACACCTAGTTCACCCATCATTGAGTGTGAACCCAAACCAAAGACACCTAAATCATCAGTGTCAGAGGACAATCATCTTATAATGGATGCTAGGTCCATGGTTTGTCAATCAAACCAGAGCAAAAATGGGGACCAAATCCAATTCCAATTCAATGAGTGGGAAAACCCAAAATATTTAGTCATAAAAAGTCATACTGAATGTGTATCCCAGTAGAACATGTACTTGCTTAAGAGATCCCAAAAGAAACAACAAATTATTCCACAAATAGGAGCCGGATAATCTCCTCAACTCCAATGGTGGTACTGTATATATATATATATATATATATATATATAGACTCAAACTTCAATCATTGCACACCATGCTATGTACCCACATAATTCAAACATATAACTTACTAGACTGTATTCCAAAATGTATAGTGGAGTAACCCACTCCACCAAAATGTAGGCACTATAAATAGCCCTGGTGTGCACTCAGTCTTATCTGTTGCCCAAAAAGCTTATTATTGCGTACCACCAAAAATTCCTGTTGCCTCGGTATCAATCCCGATAATATTGAATATATCATTCCCAATATCAAAATTGGTATCTAGTGGGCTACACATAAAAGCAGTTGCGGCTGGTGACTTCAAATTAAAGGAGGGCTGCAGGAGACAGCTGAATGGGTGGGGCCAATGGGAAGTGGTGTGGCCAACTAGAAAGGAGGTGGAGCTATGCTCAAAACCACAACAACTGGAACTTTAATTAAATATGCTGCCCTGGGTGCCAAACAGTCATTACGAGAGTCCAATCAAGACAAAATGAAGTGTAGAAGAAAAAAATATTTCAATGCATTGGCTACATGGCAACTTACTTAATATCCAGATGGAAACAGATTGTGAGGCATGAAAAAATAAATTACTTTTTAAATACATTACTGGAATGCCAGTCAAAATCAAGTATAAAAAAACAAGCAGCATTCAACTCAAACCACTACTCCTTGCACTGCAGTTCTAATTATAATTTATATTCAGCTTTATAAAATTACCAAGTAACATGCTGAAAGTGGCAATCTCTGTGATACCCCCACTTGTAAAAATGTTTCTCATCCAAAAAAGCGAACCAGAACTGAAAAAAAAAAAACAAACACTGTAAAAATGAAACAAAGACAGGGGTCCTGTAGCCACAAAACCAGCACTCAAGTTAAAGAACAAACGTTCAGAAAGTTTATTAAAACTGACAATGTTTTCGTCGCTACAAATGAGCAACTTCTTCAGAGAAAAAGTACAAGTAACAAATACTACCACATTTAAAAGTTCCGCTCAATGGCTGAGATTTCTGTGAACTTAAGAGTTCTCTCACTATGAGACTAGTAAAACTAAAGGAAACCTAATTACCTACCAGCAAATTAGAAATCAAACCAAAAAACTAATTAAACAGGACAAAAAACCTACTTCCAAGCAAATCAGCTAAAATACCAGAACAATCCCAAAAGAGTCTGGCAAACAATTAATCTCCTTCTCAACCCTGGAAAACCCACTACCCCAGCCCCAACACTGACCAACAAAAATGAGTCCATAGCCTCTCAGTTTAACTCCCACTTTATTAATTCAATTACCTCCCTACTCAGCAATACCCCCAGTATACTCTCTACCATACCTCAGACTTCTGACAAAAATACTACCCTCCTCCAACTCAAACCAATTCAAACCAACTATATTAAAACTCTTATTGACAAATTAAGGCCATGCACACTAGCCGCTGACCAGTTACCTGGTGACTTTCTTCAACTAGCTGCTTCTTCCATAGCTTACCCTATATCCATTCTAGTCAACTCTTCTATCTCTGAACAATATGTACCATCCCTCTGTTAAATATCTCACATTATACCCTTACATAAAAGTGGCCACTCAACTGACATATCCAACTACAGACCCATAGCCATTCTGTTCCCACTTGCCAAAATCCTAGAAAAATGTATACATAAATTATTAGACCATTTCCTGACCAAGAATCTACTAGCAAAAATGCAACACGGCTTCCGGCCCAAGCATAGTACCAGTACAGGTCTCATCAACTTTACTGACACTATATACCAGCTTAAAAACAAAAAAAACAACTAGTATATGCTACCTTCCTAGACATGTCAAAAGCATTTGACACTGTATCATATCAAATACTTCTAAACAAACTAGCCAACTACCACTCCAGCTCTGAAACCCTAAAATGGTTTCATAGCTACCTGAATGACAGAAAACAAGCCACTCTATGGAAAAATAAACTCTCCTTTCAGCTCTCTGCAAGTGTTGAGGTCTCCCAAGGCTCAATCCTTGATCCACTCCTGTTCACTATTTTTACCAATGACCTTCATACTGCAGCTAACCCAGCCTCAATTGTACAATATGCTGATGATGCTTCTCTGATCTGTTCTGCCCCCACTATTAAAGAACTTCAGGAAAAAACTCAAAAAGCCCTCCACAGTATAGAAAATTATCTAACTCTCCATCAACTTATACTTAACTCCAAAAAAAACCAAGCTTATGGTCTTTCACCAAAACTCAACATCTAAGAAGCCACCCATCTATATTTCCTCTTCCAATGGCACTATAATAGAGCCAGTAGAAAATACAAAACTTCTTGGTGTTACAATTGATAGCAGACTAAGGTTTGATAAACACCTTGCTCTAACCATTAAAAAGGTGCATGCCAAACTGTCTTCACTCTACAGAGCAAAACCATTTCTCACTGACCAAGCCAGACTCACAACTGCTCAAACCCATCTATTATCTTCCCTTCTATATTGCTCTCAAATATTTAGCAACCTTCGCAAATCTGACCTCAAGAGCCTTGACTCCTGCTATAACAAAACTGCCAAATTTGCTACAAATCAGTCTCAAAGATCTCACCACTGTACTGCATTAATGCAGCTAAACTGGCTAGATCTCCCTCATCTCCTTACCCTGACTCAGTTAGTAACCACCCACACAGTCATATACAAACCTGAAAACTGCCCAGCTCTATCAGATCTAGTCCAACTCTATAGTAACCTAATATCCCTTAGATCCGCTGACAAAATATTGTTAAAAGTTAGTAAAGTCCAAAACACCTATGGCATCTCCCTATTCTCCCATACCATTGCCAGGCACTGGAACTCTCTTCCCCAGCATATTCTCACCATCAGTAACACACTAGCATTTCAACAAACCCTAAAAGAATACTTCTGTAAACATAGGCTCTGCTCCTGTACAAGCCCAGGCTAAACACTTCTACCTGTAAATGTCTATATTCTCCTTCTCCCTTCCTTTCTCAGTACCTCCTGGCTTTTTTGAATAATTTCTTCCAAAAGAATGGTTGAAAAGAATGATGTATGGAAAATTGATATTGTTTGAAATGTTTGACAATTGCTTATAATTTTCTAAATATCTTTAATATATCTAAATTTGTTACTCCTGATTTTAACACTATAGTAAGAACTTGTTTTTTTGTATTCCTTTATGTCCTTTAATTATTGTAACTTGTATATGTCATTTGTAAATGCTATTTGTAAACTATCTTGGAGCTTTTCTCCCTGGGTCTCTGCTGAAAACAGTCTTCCCGCCCAGCCAGACACTACCCAGTTAACAAACAAACAAACAAACAAACAAAATAAATAAATAAATAAATAAATAAATAAATAAATAAACAAATAAACAAATAAATAAATAAAATAAATGTATCTGTAAAGTTTAAAGAATTATGGTTGTTCACACTGGCAGTCTACTGCGGAAAGTTTAGGCAACTAAGTTAAAGATAGCTATTTTCATCATTTAAAAAAGAACAGTCAGTAGTAGCATATCTTTATTTTAGCATTTTTAGTGAGATGGTTCAAATAATTAGCAATGTCCTGCAGCAGGGAATTTGAAAGTGGATAAATGGAAAAGCAATACTCACATTGTGCAATTATGGGTTTTGCTTGGGTTTGGTTAGTATTGGAAAGAATTTATTTGAAAGTGACTGAAAAAACTTACCCGTAATGATCTGTCGTTGTTCCGAGCGGTCGCTCTTCTGGAGTTTCAGGTTTTTCATCTCGGCCTTTTGAAAGCCCGGTATGTGGGAGTTTGGTTTACTGAAGTAGACCCATCTATATATATATATATATATATATATATATATATATATATATATATATAGGTTCACTAGACAATCTCAAAATACTGAAATGTCGAATTTCAGTATTTCGAGACTGAATAGTTGAAAGTGCAGTTTCGCGAAACTGCACTATCTGGAATGTGGAAATGTCAAATCCGCTGTTGTGGTGTCGTGTTCGTGACATGTGGTGCAGTTTGTGGATTTAGCTGGGGATTCAGGTAAGTGGTGTTTACGTAAGAGTATTGGGTAGGGATTTTAGTGTGTGAGTGTGTGTAGTGGTGGTTTTTGTGTTTGTGTGTTTAATGCAACCTCAGAGTTAGTATATATAAGTAGAGGGGGTGGGGGCGCATCCCCCCACATGGGGTGGGCAGGGGGGCTTATAGGTAGGGTAGGTGTGTTTGTATGTTATGTTGTGTTTGCGTGTGTTGTTTTGTTTATTGTAGTTTAGTTAGGTAGGTGTATGTGTGTTTGTGTGGTGGTGGTGTGTGTGTATGGTTTTGATTGTGGTTTTTGTGGTTGTGGGTTTTCAGGTATGTGGAATTTCGACTATACAGTCTCGAAATACTGAAATTCGACATTTCAATATTTCGAGATTGTCTAGTGAATCTATATATATATATATATATATATATATATATATATATATATATATATATATATATATTTATATACATTCCATATGACTTTATTTTGTTACCCTTTTGTTCTATTGCCATGATCGAGTTTTCTTCTAAATGACTATAAACTCTGTCAGCACCGGTTCCAGTGTATAGTTTATACGTTGTTGGAAGGCAAGTTATTGGTCTATAGTTTTTAGGTTAGCTTGCAGGTTCACTGTTAGTAAGAGTATTGTTTTTCCTGTTGTTTACCAGGTTGGTGTCTGTTCAGGGTGCACATATAAATAGTTCTTACTCATGGCTAAATCTACTTATACAGATGTTAATACTTTTAGCCAGAAGTTAGGTACTGCATCTGGGCCTGGGGTTTTTAAATTAGGAGCTTTTATTAACTTTGTTTCAATCTTTCTGACCATTAATTCATCCCATTTCATATCCTGTATATTTGAACCTCTTATTCTTTCTTTTACTTCTTCTATGCATTCAGCATCTTTGTTATGTTCCACAGGATCTTCATAGATATTTCACCAACATGTAACCATTTCTTCTTTTTTTTGGTGGTGTTTCAATTCTTTATGCCTTGTTTCCCAGTTCTCTATAAAACTTTTTTGGGTCATCAATAAATTGCTTATTTTGTACTTTTCCTTTATATTTATCTGTATATCTTCTAAGTTTTTCTGGCTTTTCTGATATTTTTAATTTATTATTTGTGATAGTGCACAATGGATACTGATCTGTTCTAATACAGTGCATTGCTTTTATTGTGCCTATCTTTCTGAGTATTTTTGTTGATCTGTTCCCTATTCTGTACTCTTCTAATAGTGAGGAATCTTGTCTTAATTGCTTAATAGTTTCCTCTATTCAATACTTCCATGATGGCATTTAATTTCTTCCATTCATTTCCCTTACTGCCCTGCATTTTTGTGGTAACACTGTATCTGTTATTAATTTAGCTGCACAATAATACATTCTATTTACTTCTGTTATATTGCATACATCTCTATGAACAGTCCTAATTACTGCATTCATTTGTTTTATAAAACTTGTAACTTTTTGAGTTTTATTGACTTTCTGTAGTCTGTTTCTTTTATTGATCTTATATGTCTGTCTATCTATCTCTATTAAATCAAGCAACTCTTCTCTTGAATCATTTTCACCTAAACTGAGGGTACATTCTTTGTTCTCCATTTTCTGTGAGTGTTCTACAGAAAGTACCAGAGCACCTTCCTGTACCACATTCTCTTCAGTTTCATCCTGTGTTATCTGTTGTTCTTTCATATGGGAACTCACTGGCCTATCACTCCACAATACTGACTGCATCAGAGTTGCTCTTAACCTCCCAAACCCGCACGTACGGCAAGTACAATGGCTCATAACATCAAAGTAAATCAAAAAACAAAATTGAGCCAGCACCAAATGTGTGGCATAAACTTAAATAACAGAATTTAATGTGCAAAAATACATAACACTGGGTAAAGGGACATAATCCCCAACTCCCATACCAAACGGGTTTCGGCTAAACAGCCTTCTTCAGTGGAAGACAAAAATACATAACAAACACAGAACCAAAAGGTCCTTCTTATAAAGCAATAAGCAGAGCCTAACAAACAGTCCCACTGGCTAATTTATAAATGCTCATTCAGGCCAGGAGGGAAAAGCCCCCCCGCCCTAATTTAATGATCTATTTTTTCTCCTTAATATTCAAAATATTATGCCAACCAGCTTTATGCCTTCATTTACCTATAATATGATCAATGATAGAAAATCTAAATACCGAACTACTGTGTTTACAAGTGTGTTTATATAGGGCATTCATAGATTTTTTTAAGTCTAATATCACTCATATGTTCCCCTATCCTGGGACTCAAAAGTCTTGATGTTTGCCCCACATAAAACGCAGAGCATGTGCAAGTCACCAAATATATCACCCAACATGTACTGCAGCTGGCCAGAAAAGAAATGTTAAATACTATAGAAGTATTCTTGCTTGTAAATTCTTTTGTCTTATTAACCAGATAACAATATGAACAGTGACCGCAAGGGGCACATCCTCTTAATATATCTCCTGTCAACGTTCTTTGATATGGAGCATTTTCCCTGTAATCCATTCTCTTATAATGGCTAAACAGTGACCCCAAGGTGCGGCCCCTATGGAAAGAAAAAGCACATCTCACCCAAATAATCAGATAATTTGTTATCTGCCAACAAAATGTTCCAATGTTTGTGAATAATATTCATGAAAGATTTGGTGTTCCTGCCATACTTGGTGACCAATCTAAGTTTAGTCTTGGTGTCTGATGACCGTTTATGGTATTTCAGTAACCCAGATATATCCTGATTGGAAGCAAATTGGCTGGCCTTACTGATGTCACCTGCCCTGTAGCCCCTATCCTTGAATCTGTGGATTAGATCCTGCTTGTAATGGCTAAATAAGGAGGAATTGGAACAAATTCTCCTTATCCTCAAAAACTGAGATTTGAGGATGTTCCTGATGATATGTTGTGGGTGGAAGCTAGTAGCATGCAGGAGGGAGTTGTATTGGGGGAATTTCCTATATATTTGAGTGTCCAAAGTATTATCAGAATTCTAACTAATACATCCAAAAAGGTGATCTCATTCTTACTGAAGTTAGTCGTGAACTCTATACCCCATTTGTTCTCATTTAAATAATCAACAAACTCCTGCAAAAAGATCTCATCCGACCTCCACACCAACCAACAGTCATCAAGATACTGTCTCCATATATCAATCTCATTAATGTACAAATTATGGGAGGCATCATAAATCAATTCCTCCTCCAAATAAGCCATAAACAAATCAGCATAAATGGGGGCAAAAGAAGCCCCCATAGCTGTCCCTTGGACCTGCCAGACACATTTTTCTTGAAAATAGAACACATTTTTTGTTAAAACATGTTCTGCCAGGCAAACAAGAAAAGCATTAAAGCCTGGTTCATATAATTGGGATCTTTCAAAGCACTATTGGAGGGCTGCTAACCCCGCCCAATGTGGGATATTGGTGTACAGAGAGGTGACATCCAGGGTACAAAATATCCAATCCACTTCCAATTGCATATCGGATATGATACCCAAGAATTGAGTAGTATCCTGAATTCGGGCCCACACACAAGATAACAGTGGCTTTAGATGTAATGTTAGGAATTCAGAGAGGGGTTCAGTTAGAGACCCTCTACCTGACACTATTGGTCAGAGTTGCTCCAATTTCCTGTTTCTTCCCTTTCTGTGCAACTCCAACTGTACTTTTGTACTGGTTTCCTATAGAAGTCTCCAAAGTATCTTTATATGACAACTGATCAGATGTTCCCGCTCCAATGTTTTCTATTTAATTTGAGGATCCATTGCTCTGTCTTGCTGTGATGTTATCAGAGTTAAATTTTCTAAACTGAATCCTTCACTTTGTAGGCAATCCATAACCTCAGTTTCTATTTCTTTAACTTCTCTATTAATAATCTTTTCTACCATTTCTCTTTGCTTTCTTATTTTTTATATTGTAAACTTTTCCATATCCAGATACCTTTGCCTATATTTCTCTTCAAATATTTTAATGCTGCTGTTTTTGTATTGATTAGCTTTGCTTTCTCCTTTGCATAAATATCGCACCATATTAAATCTCTTTTTCTTTCCCATGTCCATATTTATTCTTCAGATGTCTCCTGCTCCTCCTATGTCTCCTAACTTGGGGGACTCATTATTCAATTGTGCTGTTATATAAGCTGTGTTAGTCTTTCTACATTAAATCCTTCATTTTGCAGGTATTCCGTAAATTCAACTGTTATTTTTTAACTTCTAGTTTGCTAATCTTCTGTTCTATGTTCTCTCTTATTTTTTGTATTGTGAAATTTTCTATATCTGGATGCATTTGCCTGTATTTGTCTTTGAATATCTTTGGGGCTGCGTTTTTGGTATTGATTAATTTGGCTTTCTCCTTTGCATACATATTGCAGCATACCAGATCTTGTCTACATAAGGTTTTTCATAAAGCTGTTGTATTAATGAACACACATTTTTATTTCAAGTGTCTTGACTTTTTTTCCCTCTCTTAATCTTTTTGTATAGCTTCTGTCTGGAAATTCTGGGTTTCTTGCATATTAGTAACAACACATAATATCTTTCTTGTCCTCAATAGTCCACTCTGTCTTCTTTATGGCTCTTCTTTGGCCTGTTAGTTTTTGTGAGAAGATGAAAGCTGTATTAATAACAAGGAATGATCAGACAGCAAAAGAGTTGGAATAATTGCACGTTTTATGGAGAAACAAGATAGAAAGTTTTTTTTGTAGATTTGAAAGTGTGTGTGTGTGTGTGTGTGTGTGTGTGTGTGTGTGTGTGTGTGTGTGTGTGTAGGGTAGGACAGAGTTATTTCATGGCATGTGAGATGAGGGTATAAACTAGAACATGGTAAATTGGTGATTTTTAGGGAGGGATGATTCAGGAGCAAAATAAAACCACTTTTCCAGAACTGATTAAAATGGACAGCTAGAGTCCACAAAACCTTTACACATACATGCTCAAAGCCATAGAGTTTTGAGCAAACTAACCATAAACAAAAGCATACCAAACTCATGTGGAGGGCTTTACCCCATACTCGCTTATTCTACTATTCTGTGTTTTAAGTCATTTCACAGTGGAGAAAGAGAGATAAGATAAAAATACACTAAATTTGTCTCACTGTTTTGCAGGGATCCTATGATCTTGGAGAATAAAAATATTACAGTGTGAGGAAAAATTATATTACTCCTACATGAAGTGAGAAAACAGGAATAAGCCTTAGCAGCCTCAGACAATGAAGTTTGAACAAATGTGACTTAATGAGGAATTGACACTTGGGGTTAGTTTTATACTGAAAGTGAGTCATGGAGAGGGCAAAATCAAAACTACTGGGAGAAATATTAGCAAACTCAGACATGCAGAATATACCACTCTGATGGCTGAATTTGAGGAAGAGTTGAAAAGCCTACTGATGAAGTTGAACACAGAAAGCACAAAATCTAGCTTGCTACTGCTGCACAACATAAAAGCCTAAAATTATGTCATCTAGTCCTATTTGTTCTTCACAAACAGATGGAGAAAAAGTGGTAAATGACAGATTTTATTTTCTTGCTCTCAAGTGTTTCTGCAGATGGTGATTGTAGCCATGAAATGAAAAGAAAGGATGATTGCTTCCTTGAAGGACAGCTATGGCAAATTTGGATAACATTTTAAAGAGCAAAATACGTTCCCTCAAAGATTAAAGACAAAAGAAGTAGGGGCACTGAAATCTAAGATGATATACGCCATTACTGAAGTAATAAACTCAAACTTGCAAGACCCTTAAAACATTTTTGACAGACCGGCCTTATGTACTAAAGTTATTAACAACATGCAGAGTCAGACTTGACTAAAAGACTGAACAACAGCATTAGGAATGGGGAGAACAGGATGTGGTGAGGATACTGGAAATGTATGTTATATTTAATGGTCTGTGCAATACTGGTATTAACGATGGATGAGGTATGTATGTTATATTTAATGGTCTGTGCAATACTGGTATTAACGATGGATGAGGTTTGTTTGTGTCTTTCGACTTTTCCCAGTTAGGGGTCGCCACAGCGGAAATGGTCTGTGCAATACTGGTATTAACGATGGATGAGGTATGTATGTTATATTTAATGGTCTGCACAATACTGGTATTAATGATGGATGAGGTATGGTGAGGGATATAAGAAGATGAAGAGTGGGTTTAAAAGGATGGCACAAATGTTTCAGACCCAGGAGTGGCACTGCAGTGAGCGCAATCTATGAAGAAGACTTAATACTTCTTTAAGAATGCATGTTGTATGTCACGTGACTTCCTTTTTTCAGGCAGTTCTCTTCCATGCCAGTACAACAGCTACACGCATCCATTCAGCTCTCTAGTGCGTCTTTACTTGCATACCTGTTGTAGACTAGTTGTGCTACAGAAAATAAACCCAAATACATCCTAGGGAGAGGAAGTCATCAAATCGTTGTTTATAAGTGAGATACAATATGATGAATTATGTAGAATTAATAAGCAATAAAGGTTTCCCATTAGCTGATGAAAATGAAAAAAAAAAGGTTGACTGGTGAGAGTAGTTTTCAAAGTAGTGATGGAGAAGTGGATGTAATGTAGAATACAAGGAAATGCTGAACTAATATAAAATATAGGGAATTGCTTAGGGATAGGGATGACTGAAAAGTGTTAGGGAAAAAGATGATAACTGGTTTTGTAATAATGATGGAACAGTGAGTGAATATTCAAAAAAATATGTAAAATTATTGCTCTTAAATTTTTTTTAATACTTTGGAGCTTTTCTTCCTGGGCGTTTGCTGAAAATGGACTTCTACCTAGTCGGACTTTCTCAGTAATCAAATGTCGATAAATAAATAAACAAATATGTGATGACAGTTGCATTCTGGAGGTGGTAGTTGGAAAACTTGCAAGTGGATAGTCAAAAAGGTGGTGAGGTGGTGTTTGTTCTAGGAATTATAGAGATTTACTAGAAAGTGATAAATGTCTGACAGAATTTTATAAATAGGAATTATCTGCTGTGGAATGTATGATTAGAATGTGCAATGAGTTGGATGCAGAGATAAAAGGTGTATTTTTCCTTGAAGGTGAATAGGAGGTTAAAAAGAGGACTAATAAATACAGTATGGAAGAGATGAGTTAAGAGAATTCCAGAATGATACCTACTGAATTAATTGCAGTGAAAATTAATGTCTTATTAATATGTGAATCTGTGGTAAATGTAATAATATGAAAAAGATGCATATTTATGAAGCTTATGAAGTAAATGCTTGTTGCTTGCCTGGGCTGATGGTTACTAGAGTAATTAATTTCATTCAACGGCAAGAAATATTTTAAGATAAGGATGTGCCTATCTTTTTGATTAGGACTGAATGATATGCTGATAAATACTAATGCAGAGATTATGCCTAAATGTAGGTTTGGATGCTTCTGATGTTCAGCCACAAACTACTTGGCAAGTCTATGTTATCAACCAAGACAATGCCTGAAACTAAATAGACAAATTTAGTTTTCTTGTCGGGCAGAGGCCATACTCTCTTACAAGAAATGTATTCCTAGTATTTCCCTACTTAATATCTTCATCTCTGAAGTTAGGCACATTGTAGTAAAAACAAAGCCTTTTGCAAAGTTTTAGCATAAGGTATTATGACTTGGCGGAGGTAGAAGTTTGGCTGTGTGAATGTCCTTTTCTCAATATTTTGTAGATTCATCTTTCTCAAGTTCTCTTAGAGGTTTGCAGTGGGAATGAGAGAAATGAAAATATTTAGCATCTGTAAGTGGATGGCTGGCTGACGTGGAGAAAGGTATATGATTTGGCTGAAGTGTAGGTTATTATTTAGAAAGTAGTTGGCTCTGTGGGAAGGATTGCTTGCACAGTAACAGAAAAGGAAATAAATCTTTACAGAAGGATTGGAAATTTTTGATAGATAATCTTTGATTGAAAAATATGAAAATGGATTATGCACTAAAGGTTAATCCACAGTACATATGAGTTACAGAGGAGAGTGGGTTGGTGGTAAAGGACTGCAACTGGTTAGGGAGAAGGAAACCCCTTTAAAGGTTGAAGGTGAAGTTACTAAGTAGGAAGGAGGTGCTATAATCATTTATGATTCATGTTTTAAAGGTGATACATGAGGATGGAGGATAATAAGAGAACATATGGGATAAATCAGTAGGTAGATTAATACAGAATGCAGAAATAGTTTATATAAAGCAGCAGCAAAGGAATAGATGAGTTCCTAATATTATTTTACATGTTATTATGATAGATTTCGAACAAAGTATATGGGGTCAGAACCTAATTCTCCACAAGGCAGGAAACTACATAGCAGTACCTCATCAACCTTTTGTTAGTAAGGGACTGAATTTCCTGTAGCCCATAAACCCACCACTTGAAAGGTGACTTATGCACTTTCATTACAATTTTGGTCTACAATACCTTCCCCATTACACATGTACACTCCTGCACACATGAGAATAGGTCCCACCAATGCAGTAACACATCCCTTATTGCCCATTCACTTACCATGGCAATCACACCTCAATATGGCTCCAGCATCGCTACTGTGCTCCGTAAACCTTAAAGCATCTCCAGTATGTCCCCACACCCTGCCCCCTGAAACATGCAAACAATCCTTGCATCATCACTTCCCTTTCTCATGCTGTTGCTGTTGGCTCCTTCATTGCTGGAGCTATGCTAATCAAACCCAAGTCGTCTGTGTCATAGTTAGATCTTTATTCCTGTATACCACAGATATGGTCATTTCCAAAAGTTTAACCCATTGCCTATGGTACACCACTGAGAACCTTAATGCTACCTGGAAGATTGTCAAGAACAATTAATTTAATCCTAATTTATTTATTTACTTATTTATTTTTTTAGGAAGTCTGCACTCCCTGTACCCTTGACATTGGGGATATGCCCCTACAACATTGATATCTAAATATGAGGCTTTCAATGTCATAGCAACTTGAGCTAATACAAATCTGTATATTTCATTTTCCTTCAACTTACTGTGATCTCAGAGGCAATATATTTGCAGAATGGGAATGTACATGCAGAATCACTACATCAGGGGTACAAAGGCACAGTCCACCTACAAAAACACTTTCAAATACTCTGTTTTCTTGACAAACATGGCTCATTAATCCATTCTCACCAGTGTGGTGGATGACAAGACAGTGTGTTTCATTGGTTGAGTGTCATTCTGGTATGACTGATAGGATATTAGGTCAGCTCTGGTGACACAGAAGGATAAAATCCTGATGACAGACAATGTGATGCAGGTTCAGTTAGCAGATTGGGCATCTGACCAGTGCATCAAAGGTAAGATGGGACAATGGGGTGGAGCTGGCCTCACACTACAACAACTCCTTTGAAAAGGGGCAGCAACACAGATACTAAGCCTGATGGTAGATGTCAGACTTGCTGAGCCATCACCTCATGACAGCCTTGAACACTGATGTGCAGACTCATGCACTCTCCTGCAGAGGCTATTGTGATCCTCTACAGTGATGTGGGTCGTGGGATGCATGCTTACCCTCTGACAGGGGTGGGGATAGATAATTAAAGATGCCATCATTGTTGGGATGCTGGTGAGGGCAGAAAGACCCCCCCGGCTGCCTGAGTAATGGCTCCCCTTGGACAGCTCTCAACCTGTGGAAGTGGAATCCCTGGTGAGAACAGATAAATGGGCCATGTTTGAGGCTTATTTTTTGAAAGGTTTTAAAACTTTTCATGACATTTCAGAAGAAACTTTCATAAGTTAAGTCAGATATAAATTTTGAAAAATGGTAGTGTTGGATAGTGAAGATAAGGACCTATGTTCAAAAGTGAAACATGAAACCTCATACCTTCATGCTTTGAGTTCAAATGTAGAACATAGCCACCATATGAAAGTGTAAGCTTTCATTTCATATAACTGCATGCTGTAACATTTAGCATTTTAACTGTGGAAAAAAAGAAAAGAAAATGCATTCAGTTTCCATCACTCACTTTACTGTGTTCAGTGTTACAGGGAAACCACAGGGTGCCCAAGCACACAACAGCAGTAAGCCACATAAGTAATCTTAGATGGGTAGCCAATCTCTCACAAAACACACACACACACACACATACACACACACATACACACACACACACACACACACACACACACACACACACACACACACACACACACACACACACACACACAACATATACCTCTGGACAGTTTAGAGGATTTGGAATTCATATACTGCCATCATATCTTGTGCATATGGCAGGAAATAATAGATCCCATCAAAAACAAAATGGAAACTGAGGGAATATACAAACACTGCACTAAGGGCTCCTGAGACAAGAACAGAACCACAAAGCCCAAAGCTGTGAGGCAGCACCACAATGACAGTACAAGTAACACTGCTACACTGATATTTTTCTTACTACAAATTCTGCAAATATGCTAATCCCACTCCTTAATACAACTGGCTATCTTTCCATCCATCTGGGGGTCTGGTTATCATTAACTATTTTGCCTGTTTCTGTTTTTACCATTTTTCAGTGTCCTTTTCATTTGGAGTAACCCTATATGAGTTTATTTGTGTTATCTGAATTCATTAATAGTCTTTTAGAAATCGTGTGCTGTCTTCTCAAAGACTAATTTATCTATCACTCCATTCATTTATTCCTTGTACTATTGATGGATAAAACTTTCATATGGCATGCAATATGTTAATCAAATGAGAGAAGATCAATGTTGCTACAACAAAAACAACACTGAGAACTTCTTTCCAGATAACTCTGTAAGTATAAGGCAGTTTGAAGTTTGTTAGTATGTCAGTCCACTGAATGTTAATGGTCTGGTCAGTACTGCATACATGTGGGTATCCATGCATGGGTACATATAAATAATTTGATAAGACAGTTACAGAATGTGTCATAAAATTAAGCAGAAGGACATTTCATCTTATATTTCTCTGGACAATAGAATTTCACCATATGATATTTAGTGATTCGATTATTAGTTTCATATTGAGGTTTTGTATGCCCGATTTACAATATGACTACACATAAATAAACTTTTTTATTCTTTTTGTGTGTCTATTATTATTATTATTATTATTATTATTACTAGTATTAATATTAATATTAACATTATTACTATAGTTTTTGGATGCTTATACAACCATTTGTTAAATTTTCACACTGTCTGTAGTCAATATAAATCCATACAGTGGATATAAAAAGTGTACACACCCATGTTAAAATGCCAGGTTTTTGTGATATAAAAAAATTAGACCACTATAAATCATTTCAAAACTTTTCCTACCTTTAATGTGACCTATGCCCACGTTCAATACAATTGAAAAACAAACAAATCTGTTAGGGGAAAATATAAAAGATAAAAAAACATACATTAAGTTGGTTGCATAAGTGTGCGCACCCTTAAATTAATACTTTGTTGAAGCACCTTTTGATTTAATTACAGCATTCAGTTTTCTTGGGTACACACCTGCCATCAACTAAAGAGACTCTGATTAACTCCAAATAAAGTTCAGCTGTCCTAGTAGTATTTTCCTGACATTTACTCAGCTGCCTGCTACAGCAAAAGCCAGGATTCTGAGGATGCAACTTTTTCTACTTTTATATTTTGACAGTGTTATTGATGGCTTCTCGTTCACACAGTGTACTAGTTTATTTGCTGTGATTTTATTTGAGGATATACTGTATTTATATTTAAGAAAAAGCAATCAAACTCTTTAGAGGAGATTTACAAAAAAAAAAAAAGCATGCACAAACACTTACACACACACACAATCAGGTTTTGTTTGTGGTATTTTTAGTTCTAATTACAGCACTTTAAAGTGCTTATTGATTATGCCATCTCCAACTATCTGAACATTTTATTTTTTTAATTATACTAATTATAAAAGCAATGATTTGCTGCAGTGGAAGTGTTCTATTTTAGATTTTGCACCTCAAATGATTTTCATTTGCCATTTAAATATAGCCAATGTTTCTATCATTGATTTAATGACATTTCCTTTACAAATTGGTCTCTGGGAATGCTATCTCCTCCACCTGATGATGAATTATTCTTGAATTTTACATCCTGCATTTCTGAGATTCTAATCTTTCAATGGCAAGAGGTGATGCGGAAAGATTTATTTTAATACACTTATGTTTGCTATGCGTTTTCCTTGTTAATAATTTGGAGTGCACATTTGTGCATTATGTTACTGTTTTCCTCGCATTTAAGTGATTTCTCAATTGATTACATAGTGCAGTAGAAAATAGAGAATTAAGAAGAAGAATAGGTGGGTGGCAGACTCAAGCTTTCCAGTTCTGCAGACCTGTTGACTATTTTTCAGGGGCCATACGTGATCTTTGCCAACCATTAAACACTGGTTCAGGACTTGCTGCCCTCTCCATATGTCTAATGCTGAATTCCTCCTGTTAAGTGTTTAGTGACTGCCATTTGGTGTGCCGTGTGTGCAAGATTCAATAACCTATGGTTTGCCCCACCCACCTACCACCATCTTCATTAAAAAATACTAATTATACAATGACCCCCCATTAATATTCCAAAACGTGCACGCTGATTGGCCTGCATGCTCGTTGTAAATCCCACAGTATACCAATGGAAAAAGGTCCCATTTCCGGACTTTTTTCTGTAGGTATAAAGTGCTATAACATTTTTTTTAACAAACAAAAAAGAAAAAACAGAGGAACGGAGACTTTCTGTTCTCCGTTGCTTCCGTTTCAAAGCATTGATGTACTGGGTATGCATGGGACGCAAGTCCCATATGCATGGTCAGTACATCAAAACAAGGAAGCAGTGTACCACAACCAGCAGAAGAACAGTGATGCGCTGTTATACGAAGACATTATTTAGGAAAAGTATGTTTTTTTTCTTAAATAATGTCATTGTATAATAGCAATAACTGACTCCTTGGTTGTGGTATATGGAAATTTACCCATGGTTGGCTTTATTTAATCACTCGGGCTTCACCCTCATGATTAAACCATACCAGCCGTGGGTAAATCTTCAATATACCACACCACGTCACTGGTTATTGCTTATATATCAAGTCTTGTAGATTTCTCTAGCTATTTGTTCTCCATACACACCAGGCTTGTCACTATCTCCTGATCTAGTAATATAAACATTTTCCCTTTTGAAGTTTTGTTTTGAAAGGTTTTAACACAGATGAATTAGAAAGCTCCACTCCAGAAAGCCATGGTAAGGGGCATCTTTGTCTGCTGGATTTTGGCAAAACTTCTGATCTGTCTTTATATACATGATGAGACACTGCTGGTCTAGAACTTCTCTGTGATGTAAGTAGTCTTTAATATGGATTCCTCCCTAAATAGTATTCAATATGGCTTCCTCCCTAAATAGTCTTTAATATGGATTCCTCTCTAAACAGCACTTTTGACACGAGTCTTAGTCTTCAGCAGAAGGAAAAAAAGTTATTTCCCTAACTTTTGTAAAAAGATTTTAACCATCTCTCCAAGATCAGATAAATTATTCTCATATTTCTCTATCCCTGTGCATTCCCTTCCCTTCTCTTCATCCATCTAAAGCACAGAAATCAATGTTCCCTATGGTTATATCCTTTGGACATGCTTCCCCCCAAGTTACCAGTAAAGTAGGCCATGGCACTGGTGATGGTTCTCTGATACAGCACACCAATGATTCCAGGTTGATACAGACCTCCCCAATGCCAGTAGCCCCAAGCACATATACTATCCAAGTTTAATTACCCTGTTCTTCTAGTTAAAGGACATCATCTTGCAGACTGCAAATGTACAAGGCCAAATCAAGATTATGATACCCAGGCAGAAGAATGTGTTTTATTATAATTTAGAATTCCAGTGGTCCTTTTGAGATTGTACAGAGGTACAGATAACTACATATCCTAAAAGGCAATGAACTGTCCTCCCAAAACAACCTAGACGCTGTGGTAAAGTAGGTAAACTGATATCTATGAGCACTGATGCAATTAAACAATAGTCACCATCTTGCAAGTTGTGCTAACTCCTGATTCCCATATGGTTCAGTAATCCTAGCTAACACCTCTGACAATGTTGTGTGTTAGCTGAAAGCTGATAAAGTCTAGCAGAGTGACCCATTACACAAGATATTTGTTCGCTAATTATTAATGCCAATTACTAAAGAATATTGGTTGAAAAGCAGGTTATAATTCTATCATGTGCACTTCAGACATGGACTTATTCACAGAACACCTTGCTGACTAGTAAACTAGCATGAATGAGTTAGAAACCTATTTAGCATAAACCTTCTAAGTTTTACTAAGGTCATATACATACTCTCACTCATTCCAGGGAGCCTTGGTAATGGTGGGAGGGGTATATGTTCCCCATACTGGCCAGTGTGTGCCCACCATAAAGCCCAGCAGCCCTGGGTCAATAAGCTATTGTCTGGCTGGTGTCTGTTTGCCCAGCCTGAGTTACCTGGGATAGCTCTTTTGAGTGAAAGCTGGACATAAAACCAACCAACCTGCCAAACATGAACTGAGAATTGCTACACTTAATGTAGGTTCACTGACAGGATACAGCTTGGAAGTGGATGACATGATGATACAGAGGAGGCTGGACATCCTATGTATCCAAGAGACAAGATGGAAGGGCAGTGCAGCAAAGTCACTTGGCTTGGGATTCAGTGTCCACTACTCAGGTGGAGGGCAGGCTAGAAATGGTGTAGGAATTGTGGTGAAAGAGATGCTTCAAAAGGAAGTAAGGGATATCAACAGAATTAATGACAGACATATGACAATCAGACTCCAGTGTAATGAAAGGGCAGTATTCATAATCTCAGCCTATGCCCCACAGCAGGGTTGTGATGGTGAGGAAAAGAGTGCATTCAGAAAGCAGTTGCAGGACCTACTAGACAAAGCAGGACAACATGAATTGGTGTTGATAATGGGTGACTTGAATGCTCATATCGGGACAGACAAAACAGGATATGAGGACTGCCTGGGTCCACATGGGTGGGGCAACAGGAATAAAGAAGGCAAAGCCATTCTAGACTTCTGTCTAGCAAATGGCTTGATAGTAGCCAACTCATGGTTCAGAAAGAGAGACAGTCACAAGATCCCATGCAAGAGTAGTCAACATGCAACTCAGGTAGACCTCCTCCTAGTAAGGAAAAGGCACTGGGGTAGAATCAATGATTGCATAGTCATCCCCAGTGAAACTGTCAACCCACAGCATAAACCCCTAGTTGCCACAATCAGCTGCAATCAGTGGTCAGAGAAGGCTCTAAGGTCAACAGAGACCAGGCTGAAGACCTGGAAGTTGACTGGAGAGAAAGTACAACAGTTCAAGGAATTACTCAGGGCTCTAGCACCCCAAGAAGAGGAGGAAATAGGTGGAGTTGAAGAAGAATGGCAGCACCTAAAAACAGTATGTGTTAGGACTACAGAAAAGATATGTGGCCGAGCCAGGTATGGAAATAAGGTACATAAGGAAAGCTGGTGGTGGAATGCAGAAGTCCAGGAAGTCATTAAAAGAAAGAAGGAGTGCAGGAAGAAGTGGGAGACAGAAAAGACTGACCAGGCTAGGAAGGACTACTGGTTGGCTAAGAAAGGTGCTAAGAAAGAAGTTGCAATAGCAAAGAATAGGGCATCGGAGGCACTGTACCAATTTCTGGAAAGTGACTCAATAAGGGGCACAAAGAAACTATATCAGGTTGCAAGGTAAAGACAGAAAGACAAAGAAGCTAGTCAGACACCCTTCATAAGGGATGGCAGGAACAACCTGTTCACAAGTCCAGAGGACATCAAAGGCAGATGGAAGGAGTATTTCCAGCAGCTTCTGAATGAAGAAAACCCCACAGAAGCTGCACTGCCCCAGAAACAGGCTATGATGAGAGACAAAGAGGAGCCCACCCTAAAAGAAGTAAGAACAGCACTAAGGAAGATGAAGTCAGGGAAAGCTGCAGGCACAGATGAGGTCACAGCAGATATGATAAAGATATTTGGTGAGATAGGGGAGAAATGGCTCCTGAGGGTACTAATAGCAGTGTGGAGAGAAAGATGTGTCCCAGATGACTGGAGAATAAACACACTCATGCCACTGTACAAGAACAAATGGGACATCCACAACTGTGGGCAGTACAGAGACATCAAACTCCTATCACACTGCATGAAAGTTCTGGAGAGGGTGCTTGATAAACAGATACGCAGAGTAGTAGAATGTAAGATGAGAGATGAGCAATTTTTATTCAGATCAAGATGCAGCACAATTGACCCGATGTTTGCATTGAGACAGATACTTGAGAAGAAGCTAGAGATGAGGAGAGAGTCCAACTGGGCATTCCTAGACTTAGAGAAAGCATATGGCAAGGTCCCAAGAAAGCTGATCTGGGCAGTACTGTGCTGGTTTGAAGTCCAAGAAACATTGCTAGAATTAGTGCAGGCTATGTACAAGGATCCAATTACTCAAGTATGAACAGTGTTCGGCCTCACAGAGGGGTTCCCAGTGGGAGTGGGTGTACATCAGGGTTCAGTTCTGAGCCCACTGCTGTTCATACTGGTGATGGACTGCATTAGCAAACAGGTTGGAAGGGATGGATCAACAAAGTTGCTGTATGCAGATGATGTGGCAGTACAGGCAGACTCTGAGCTAGAACTTCAGCAAAGGATAGGGGAATGGAATGCAAAATCCAAAGGCACATGGGATGAAACTAAGCACAGATAAGATGGTGGTAATGGCAGCAAATTGGAGAAATCAGAAGAAGCTGAGAATAGAGATAGAAGGGAAGATAGTGGAACAGGTAAACAGCTTCAAGTATCTGGGAGGGGTAGTTGAGGATAAGGGTAGTCTGAATGAAGAAGTCAAAGCTAGAATCAGAGGGGTTGCAGCCAACTGGCATAGAGTATCAGGTGTAGTCAATGACAGAAGAATGCCAAAGAAGCAGTAAAGTAATGTGTACAAGACAGTGGTGCAACCAGTACTACTGTGTGGTACAGAAACCTGGGCAGTAAAGGCAGAACAATTGAAGAAACTAGAGGTGATGGAAATAAAGTGCCTGAAAAAGGTGGTAGGATACACACTGTGGAACAGACGAAGAAATGATGACATAAGAGCAGAAGCCAAAGTAGCTCTAATTGCAGAAAAGATCAAAGAGAACAGATTATGGGGGTTTGGGCACATGTGTAGAAAAGCAGAAGACAATCTGGTGAGGAAGATTTGGGACAGACAGGAAGAAGGTAAGAGGAAGTGAGGACATCCAGCAAAGAGGTGGATGGATTGTGTGAAAGAAGATCTGCGACAGTCAGGCATGAGTGTTGAAGAAGGCAAGAGTGTGGCACTGAATCGAGAGATTTGTCGACAGTTAACATGATACCCCGACCCCATGTAGAAAAATGGGAAAAAGGGGCCTGATGATGATGATGACAATGATGATATATATATATATATATATATATATATATATATATATATATATATATATATATATATATATATATATATATATATATATATATATATATATATATATATATATACTTAGAGACAGAACATGAAGTCTTAACTCTTCCCAAAATGCAGAGCACATTGCTATGTAGCACAGTGTTCAGAAATTCCCTAGATTTGCTTACATACTTTAAAACTGGCTGTAGGGCAGCACTGCATGTGCAGAATGTGACATTAACTACTATATTGGAACTTCTCCTTAAATATGGCTCCATATCATCTGCTGTGATGCAGTTGGATAAAGCTCTGACTATGACCATACAACCCAGTTTCAATTTGCAGCTTGAGTATGTATTGGAGTTGACATGGGGAGAATGGGCGTATCCTGAAAAAAAAGGGTTGGATCAGAGCCATCTAATGCCACAGTTCCTTGGAGGAGTGTTAACAGCACAAGGATGACTCTGGAGTGGCCAGCAAGCCCTGTATACAGTAATCTTCATCATGAGTGCTCAGGAGCATGCACTTGCATGGCGGATGACATTGTAGCCCTTGTGGTGAGATGGGCTGCTCATCCTCTTCTCAGAGGAGGGGTTTGGGCCTGCAACAAACACATCCTCTTTGTTGAGATGTGAGTTGAGGGGACAAGCCACTCCCATGATTGTTTGGTTGATAGCAACCCTGGGTACCTCTTGATTCTGTGCTGAGGTCACCAAGTACAGGAGAATGAATGGGCTCATTCTGGTGATGGTCAGCAAGTATTGGGGCAAATACCACATAAAAATTTGTCTCAATAACATAAGGTATTTGCATGATATAATGGACTTGATTTTAACCCTACCTGATAATGGATAGCATACGTCCGTCTGGTTTCAACTTCATATTCAGCCTTATTTGAGAGTTTCAGCACTAAGCTGTTTCACAAACGTATCATAGAGGTATGTGAGCTGTTGTTTGTCTTTCAGCTTTTCCCAGTTAGGGGACGCCACAGCGGAACTCCGGTCCACTAATGATTGGCAGTAGATTTTCACGCACGCCGAGGTGCCAGCTCAATATCCAACCTTCAACGAAGGCACGCCCATTTACACATGTCTTTCGAACGCCACCAAACTGCGAGGAGGACATGCAGACTCCACACAGAAGGTACTCCATGCATTCCAGCCGAGAATCGAATGGGAGAACCTCTTGCTTTGAGGCAACAACGCTACCGCTGCACCACCATGGCTGTCCTCCATAGAAGTATGTGAGTAATTTAATTAAATATAAAAAATATAATATACTGCAATAATGAAATGTTGCTCATGGTGTGAACTGGGGTTATTAAACTGTGAAACAGTGAGTGGCTATCCTCGTAATAATGGTAAAAAAAGAAGCAATTTGTACAGTATGCTTAAACTTTAGAAAAGAGAACAGTGTTTCTGCATTTGGTAGTTGCCTTATTCCATGTACAGATAATAAATTAGATTACTAGAGCAATGTCTCTGTTTTTCTCACATTTCTTTTAATAAGGGTTACTGGCAGATTCCATTACAATCTGAAGCTAAGCAGTATGCTGCATTAGAACATTGGTCATCAGTTTACTGTTATGCCCTTTGGCTTCACTGTGCTCTTGCAACAGTTTAAAGATGTATGTTCCAAATATTGCAAGAATACCAAGGGTATGCTAAAGCATATTCGGAAGATGTCATTGTGTACACTCACAGCAGAGAAGAACATATGCTTTATAGGAAGAAATTTGTTAACACTTTTTAAGGACTGAGGTTACTTAAAACAAAGACAAAACACTATCAGGGATGTCACTTGGAAAATTTAGGGCTTTCATTGTAGGGGTAGTCAGTAGACTAAAAAAAAGCAAAGAAAAATATCTGCTCCTTTCCTGGAATTGCAATTTGTTTCACTTGTTTGTTCCAAATATTACTACCATGGCAGCCTATTTGACTGATGTACTAAAAGGGAAGAGTTGAAACATAAACTAGACATAAGAAGCTCAAACAACTTTCTACTCTATAAAAATAGCTTATGTCATGCTTCTGTACTAAGACTTCCTAATTTTGTAAAATATTCATATTACAAACATGTGCTTCCCGTGTTGGAATAGGTGCAGTATTGTCACAGGAATTTTCACAAGGGGAACTGCCTATCATTTTTACTTGAGCAAGAAAAATGTATTTACTTAACATTTGTTTACTGGGAATGTCGCACTGGGATAGTACCCATTTTTCAGAGGAGGCCTGGGGAGAAACACTCCAGATGCATGTCTTTGGAATGTGGGAGGAAACTGGAACACCCAGAGAAAACCCACACAAATGTAGGGAGGACATGCAGACTGCACAGAAGGCACACCAGCCACGAGTCAAACCGGAGAACCTCTTGCTGTGAGGCAACAACACTAACCACTGTACCACTGCGTCACACTATGACATTCCACTATAGCAAAGGAATGATTAGGTATTACGTTGGCATCAGCATGCATTACTTGTCTGTAGGGATAAAAGTTCTTGGACCTTGAAGACACAGCTCTCAACATCCTGGCTCAAAAAATCTGGACAAAAACTCCAAAAATAATGGGTGAACAAACTCCCCAAAATAGTGACACATTTTAAATATTGTTCTTATAAACTTATATAGTGGCTAGAATGAAAGGTCTTGTGTTACCATACATTTTCTGATGGATATGAAGTCTGAAACTCAAATGCCTGTCATTATATAGTGAATTCAGTCCTCACTGATTTGCCACAAAAATGCAGAAAAACACAAATATTATGAGGAACAGACCAAAAATATGAGGCAAGTTTGTACTGATTTTGGTGGGTACAGCTGCTTCTGTGCAGCTATTATGATTAAATAGGATTTCTGTGAACAGTTCTGCATAGGAAGCAATGTTCTCAGGATTTATAGGGGCTTGACATTTTGCCAGAATATCACTTAGCAGTAGGATGTTAGACTTAGAATAGTTCCTGAACATTCCAGGGTTAGTTGCATTCCCGGGTTTTATTTTTACTTCAAAGGAGACCATTTTGTGGTCTGACCTTACCAGAAAGAGCATTAACTATGGGGTGTGCAGTGCTCTCCCAAATTAGTGAGGAACATATCAAGTATGTTTGCACCCCTGCTTGGCATATTGACAAGCTTGGCCAGGCAGTTTATATTTACAAAATACAGGAATCTCTGTGCTTTAATGTTTAGTGACATATATGATTCCCATTTAATAGCGGGGTAATTAAAGTTGCTCATGAATATGGTACTGAGTTGGATGGTGTGTGTTTCCAGTAAGCTTAAATATATATGTGTTTCCTGGGACATGGTGGGGACCTATAGCTTGCAAGGAAGTGGTATAAGATTTTATCTATGGTGATTTCAACATGGAGAAGCTCAAGTGCATCATCCTGTTTGACCAGCCTTGAGGTATATTTATTTTTGAATTAAATGATGACACCTACACCTTTAGTCCCCGTCTGTGTAGTACCTGGTCTAAATGTGTGGAAGGCATTATAACCTTGAACTGCCTGTGTGCTCTCCATGCCTTTAAACCATGTCTGAGTGACTGCAAAGACATCAGCATTCTCTAGGGTGAGGGGAGGTTGTAGGAAATTAAGTTTCTTATTTAGACTCCTAGCATTAAGAAATAGCAACTTTAGATTTTCTTGGTTTTGATTTGCTATGTCAGAAGTACTTTCAGTTTGGCATTGCCTAAAAAAGGCACTATGGGGAAGGACAATGTTTTAGCTAATATTCAAAAGCCTAGAGTGGAAAGGTGCAGACCATCCCTGGCATGATCTGTTGCCCATCTTCTTCCATGGTAACAAATATTGCAGCATCTTAGAATGACACCAGAAACTAAGCCAGTTATTAAAGTTAATCACCTTCTGTTCATATTGTAGCATCATCCTTGGAGAAGGTAAAATGTTGCTAATGCTAAGCTCATACCAGCCGGGAATACATATTCTGAGAGCTCCAAGATGTCTTTCTTTATATAGTCTAAGGAGGTACATCTCAGGTCGTTTACACCCACGTGAATTATGAATGAGTCATACTGATATTGTGGTTCAGTTACCTCAAAGTATGCATAATGTGGTGAATTCTGGCCCCCTGATAAGCAACTGACTGTGACTTTCTCCTTACTCAGCCTGGTGAGAGGAACATCAGGGTATCTCACAATGGGATCTCCAATGACCAGAATGTTGGATTGTATGGCGGCTTGTCTTATGGGCTTAGTAGTAGAGGCTCCAGGAGATGTGGCTGTATGTGTTGATGTGGACGTTGTTTTGAAAGAGTGCACTCAGGACTGCTGATGGTATTTGCTATGTGTACTTCATCTAGGACAGGGTTCTGCAACCTGCGGCTCTGGAGCCGCATGTGGATCTTCCACCCTTCTGCAGTGGCTCCCAGTAACTTTGAAAAATAATGGCCACTCTGCTGCATGACACACACACACACACACACACACACACACACACACACACACACACAAACACACTAAGAGCGATAAAGCGATGGACTTTAAATATTGCTCTTATAAACTTAGAAACTTGTTAGAATAACATGATTTCTGTTGCCATGCATTCCACAGCAGCAGCATCTCCTGAAACGTTTCTATACCTCTCAAAGTCTTACAGCAAGAAATCTGGACAGAGACACAAATAAAGGGAAACACAGGAACAAAAATAGGGATGGACTTTAAATATTGCTCTTATAAACTTGCTTGAATAACATGGTTTCTGTTAACATGCATTTTGCACACACACACACACACACACACACACACACACACACACACACACACACACACACACACACACACACACACATGGTCTGTTTCTCATAAAATTGTGGTTTTCTGGCAAATCATTGAGGTCTGTAGTCAGAAAAAATAGACAATTGAGTTTCAGGCTTCATACCCCTCAGAAAATTCATGCTAATGCAAAATATGTTATTCAATCAACTTTCTAAGTTTGTAAGAGAAATATTAAAAATGTGTCCCTGTTTTGGGCCTTTGTGTCCCACCATTTATGGCTTTGACCAGATTTCTTGCTGTAAGAGGTTGAGAGATATGACGCACACACACACACACACACACACACACACACACACACACACACACACACACACACACACACACACACACACACACACACACACACTGAGAATGATTGAGCAATCCCAACAAAGGAATAAAAATAGGGATGGATTTTCAATATTGCTCTTATAAAATTAGTTCTTTTATAGTTAGGATAATAACTATATATAAAACGTTATATGCTGTGTTATCTTTGTTTTAGGGTTCAAATAAGTTTTGTGGCTCCCAATGAATTTTATTTGGTGGGAGAGGGGCCAAAATGGCTTTTTTGATAGTGAAGGTTGCAGACCCCTGATCTAGGAGGTCTTTGGGGTTTAGGAAGGTTATATTTAAGTGTTTCAGCATATGTGGGTCTATGTGAATATAATATAAGTAAAGAAATGATTGTCTGGAAAAAGGAATCACCTGCTTATGCAACTACTTGTTGCCTGTACAACTGCCTGTTTTTACCATTGTATGTGTAAAGAGTATTTTCTTGCCTTTCATACAGCATATTGTACTTGTTAGATGTACTGTAAAATCTTGGCTACCTCCTTGCTACTGGAACCACCTCCCTGCCCCTCCCTCATCCTCACTTCTGCTATTATCTTTCTGTTGGTCTACAGTGCTCATCATACCTTTTCTCCTAAACATATTACTCTCATGAGAATTACATTTTGCTACCCCTGCCTTCTAACATTCTTCTTACCACAGTTTTCTGTTTATAACCATCCCCCAGCATTTCCCTCCTGCAAAGTTGCAAGCTGCTCTTTCTCACATAGTCTGCTCTGGAGACTTTTACCATTCTGGCTAAATATCCAGCCTGCTTTTTTTCCACAAGTGACCTTGTGACTACCATTCAGTCTCCTCTTAACATGACTTACCTGCCTTTTTTTGCTGGTTGTTTCTCTGAATACTCACCACCTAGGGTGTAGCCCCGCTCCATTCACCTTCAATATTGCTTGGGCTCAATCTGCTCCCCTACCCTACCCCCCATTCCCACCCACCCCTATATCATTACATTTATAGGTAACCTCCCAATTTCCCCTCCCCTGACCCCACTCTGTCCTCTCCCTCAAACCAGTCAGAACTAATCTTCACCCCCACTCACACATAATTAACTCCTCCTCCACTAGCACCACCTAATCACTCTCCACCCCTCCCATTTTTGTTCCACTTGAAACTGCCCATACACTGCTAACTTTTCCGCCACTTGAAATCTGACTACTTTCTTTTAAAACAATACCTGAAACTCTTACTTTACATTACCAACACCTCACTAACTTGAACCACAAAACATACACATTCTTCTACTTGCCTCCCTTACTAATCTTTTACTTTCTAGCCTCCTTTGAAATTCACCTAACACCTAAACACCTGACTCAAAGCTATACACCACCAAATGTCACCCCTCATCCACTCCACTGTTTCATAAACTCCTCTGCCATTTCTCTTCCAAGTACTCTACTCCCCAAAATTAGACTTTATCCTACCCCCCACATACTCTTCAAAAAGCTAAATCAAATACCTCAGCTATTACCCTTCACTCTTTCATGTCCACTTCCTCTCAAAAACTCTACTGCTATCAGGAGATCCAAATCCAGGCCCTTCTCCTTCATCACCAACTAACTACTCTACATCCCCACACTCAGGACAACTTACCCCTCCAAAAAAAACATATATCTTTTTACTCAATGAATATTAGAAGTATACTAAGTAAAGCTAGTGAACTCCATGCCTAGCTAGCAAATCACCCCCCTGACATTATCACCCTGACAGAAACTTGGCTAAAGCCTCAAATTTCTGATAAAGCCATTCTCCCTCCTGGATATAACATACTATGACTTGACTGTCATATCACCTTACTCTTACACCCTTAGAAAAACTAATCCCATCCTTCCTACTTGCTGAAATTCCGACTGCCAACCTTAAACTAAACAGTTATACATTGCAGTCACCATAGCAGCCATTTATATTCCCCCAGGGGACAACATCCTTATACTTGAAAGCTTTCTCTCTTACCTCTCTCAACACATACATAATGAAATCATCCTACTCGGTGACATAAATATAAATTGGTTATCCATATGCTCACCAAACTCTAACCTATCTATTAACTTGCATGGCTTTGCTCAAGTAATCTGCATGCCTACACATACCAACAAACCTCACAAAACTGGTTCCCTTATTGATTGGATATTAGTCTCCGACCCGCTTAAATATTATAACCATATAACTCTGCCAGACTCCCTAAGTGATCACTCCCAAGTAAAAGTTCTCAGATTCTCTCCACATTCCCCCAGTACTCACAGATGCATTACATGTTGCAAGCTATCAAACCTACACCCAGAAACCTTTGATACCCTCCTCTCCAACATTAACTGGTCTTTTTGTGACCCAAATGCATCTAGATGATGCAGTACACTCATTTAACTCTACTTTCCTAAGTATTCTTAACTCACTTGCACCCATCCGCACTGTACGTATAAAATCCAATATATATCTTCTTGGTTAATTAAAGCCACTCACAACTTGAAGAAATCTAGGGACAGAATGTGGAAAATATGGGTAAAATCCAAACTATCCATCCACCTACAAAAATATAAAGAACTTAAAAACCTGACCTCAACAAAGACAAAAAAGAATTATATCATAACCCACTAACTGCTCATAAATCTAATCCTTCTAAGTTTTGGGATGCAATTAACCAAATTCTTCACCCCAGAAACCCCTCATCTCCAAACATCTGCCCTACAAACACTCCACAAGAAACTGCAGCTATCTTCAATTCCCACTTCATTGAAGCCATCAAGAAGATGTCACCTTCTAACTCCTCAACTACCTACACTGTAATCTCTCCCAACCCTTCTCCCACTCTAAATTCCAGTACAGTTCTCCCCTTAAACCTGTACTCACCAACTACATTAAATCTCTACTCTGCAAACTAAAACCCTGCTAACCATCAGCAGACAGCATTCCTGCCAACTTCCTTCAAGTAGCAGCAAACTCCCTCCTCTTCCTGTCTATTCTCATAAACCATTCCATCTCTGAATTTAAAGTTCCCTCTATTTGGAAGGACTTCTACACTCTACCTATACATAAAGGAGGTAACTCCACAGAAATTTCGAATTTCACACCTATTGGTATCCTCTCACCTCTCTCAAAAATCTTATTTATCAAAACACTTATTGCAAGAAAATCTACTCACACCCACACAACATGGCTTTCATCCAAAATACAGTACTGCTACTGCCCTTCTATCCTTCATCAACACTATCTCTGAAGTTAGAGACAACAACAAACTTGTCTCTTGCCTATTCCTTGATCTTTCAAAAGGTTTTGACACGGTCTCCCACTCTCTCCTTCTAAGCAAATTGACTAACCTCAATTTCTCTATAGCAACTGTTGATTGGTTTTCTAGTTATCTCGTTGATGGACAACAATCTGTAAAATGGCTCTTTGCTCCACCCACCTCTGCTTGTCAAAACTGGTGTTCCCCAAGGTTCTGTTCTAGGTCCATTACTCTTCAATATTTTCACTAACTTACTCTACACATCTTGCCCTAAGTCATCACATGTCCAATATGCTGATGACTCTACAGTTATCTCTATTGCAGACATCCCCACTGATCTTATTTCACTTACTCATTCTTCCTTTAACTCAGCTGAAACCTGTAACAAGCCACGAAAAGAAGAAATAATAAACTAATAATGAACAAAAAAATGAACGGAATTCACTGCCAGTAGCAATTATATTGTTTAGCGCTTTTGTCAGTTCAATGCTGACTTCTTCAGAACAATAAATTAAAAAAATTACCACCCTTTTTATAAAACACCCCAAAGTCACCTGACATATTCAATTAGTGACTTTAAGTTCCCAAAACCTTCATAGAAAGGTCACAAAAACCAAGTCAGGAAGGATGTTTGAGGAAATATGGGCGGTGCAGACAGTGTCAATACATTCTGGAGGGGACTGAGGTGACAATTTCACATGGAAAAAGTATCAAACTCAAACACATGTTTAATTGTCAGAGTATGGGTGTCAACAATACCAATGTTTTTATATAGGTAAGACCAAATTAAAATTTAGGAAGAGAATTTATCAACATCAATACGATATATCCAAGTTGGATGATAAAAATGCCCTGGCAAAACACATTAAGGATTGTGGCACACATCAGTTTAAATATATAGCCATAGACAGAGTGGATTTAGGACAAAGGGGTGCCCATCGGACCTACATCTTGCCTATAAAGAACTGAAATGGCAACCTTTGTGTAATGCCAATACCCCCCAGGTTTAAATGAAACTGTATCTATTAGCAGTGTTTTGAAGTTAAAAGCAGAGTTTGCTTTTTAAAAGGGTGTAAAAACAAATTTTCACCTATGTTTTTTATTTATTTACACACACACATATTTATACATGTTTTTTGCAAGTACGTTTTAAAAGGTTTTGTATAAAAATAATAATTCTGATTAGTATGTGTACTCAATGAATTTTTATGAAAAAGGTTTTTTATTGTGTTTTGGGAACTTAAAGTCACTAATTGAATAGGTCATGTGACTTGAGGTGTGTATAAAAGGAGTGGTAATTTTTAAATTTTTTAATTTATTGTTCTGAAGAAGTCAGCATTGACTGATTATATAATTGCTACTGGCAGTGGATTCCATTCATTTTTTGTTCGTTATCAGTTGAAACCTTGCTATTGGATTCCATTCATTTTTTGTTCGTTATCAGTTGAAACCTGGCTATACTGCAGTGGTGGTGCTGCGGTAGCATTGTCACCTCACAGGAAGACGTTGTCCTGTTCGATTCTCAGCTAGAGCGTCTTCTGTGTGAAGACATGCGTGAATGGGCGTACCTTCGTTGAAGGTTGTGCGTCAGGGCTGGCAACTTGGCACGTGAAAATCTACTGCCAATCATTAGCGGACCGGAGTTCCACTGTGGCGACCCCTAACTGGGAAAAGCCAGAAGACACAACAACATCAGTTGAAACTTGGCTCCCCAGTAACCAGCTCATACTGAATCTTAATAAAACCGAACTCTTCATTTTTCTTCTGAAAAATCTATATAACCTTAAATCCTCTTTCTCCATACTCTCTCTCAACAACACTCCTATCACTGTCAAATCCTACACTAAACTTCTAGGTGTCATAATCGATGGCCAATTAAAATTTGACCTACATGTTAACAATTGTATCAGGAAAACTCACCAAAAACTGGGTCTCCTATACAGAAATAAAAAAGTTCCTCACTAACAAAGCAAAAATATCCCTCTCACATGCTTATCTACTACCAAGCCTAATATACTTGTCACTCCTTACAAAATTAGAATCTACCTATAACAAAGTGGCTAGATTCGCAGCAAACCAAAATTATAAATCTCATCACTGCCTCTCACTAAAAATATAACACTGGCTAGTATTTCCCCATCAGTGTCTTCTCTCTCAACTACTGGTTATCCATTCCGTATTATATCAACCTTTATACTGTCCCAGCCTATATCCCTTAATCTCCGACTATACTCCTTCTAGGACTCTTCAAAGCTCAGGCCAAGACCTATTACAAATCCATCAGCCTAAAAATAAAACTGGCTGCAACATTTACAGCTACAATCCAGCCAAATAATAGAACAAACTTCCATGGGAAATAAGACTCTCAACAATGTTATAGAATTTAAATTAGCCACAAAAGAATACCTGTACTGTCAATGGACCTGCTACTGTACTCATCCTCCATAACCTATTTATTCTTTCCTGTCCTAGTGCAGTACACTTGCCAGACTCTATCCAGTGACTAACTTCTGCCTTATCTACACATTCCCACAATCTAACTATACTCTTACTCTCATATCACTTCTATTTTACCATTTCTTACTGCTCTCCTTTAATTAAAATATCTCAAACATGCTGCATCACAATCACAGACTAAACTCTGTAGCATTGATGTTACTTGTTTCTTATTGAACATTTTAAATTTTAAGTCTGTATATAATATAAATGCTATTTGTACACTATACTATTTTGTATAACTAACTTCTGGAGCTTTTTTCCAATTTGTTTTTGTACCTTAATTACTATCTTTACTTGTATAAAAAAACTGTGGAGCTTTTCTCCCTGGGCCTCAGCTGAAAAACAGCTATCAGCTCAGATGGACAAACCCGGTCAACAAATGTAAAATAAATAAATACTTGCTAAGAGGAAAAAAATATCACTGCTTGAAAGTTCACAGCCCCAAAATGGTACATGTTCATCTCAAAAACATATCCTAATAAACTGTTGAACAAAGGCCGAAGTATGATAAAATGAAAATTATATTATTTGAAAGCACTTTAGCTCTGAAACTTTCTGAAAATCATACAAGCAACAAAGACTATTTAGACTTCTAAGTGAAATGAAACTAATTGCTAAGCAACTTGATATGTACTTGAAAAATAGTAATTAACATGCAAAAGTTGTGTACTGTTTCTGAAAACTACCCAAGAAAGAGATTTGTTTAACAAAGAGTGTTAACAATAGTTACTGTGGGGTTCTGATTGTGAAAAGCAGGTACTAAGGAAAATTGTCATAAAACAGATCTTGAAAATAATGTTATTCTTGAAAATCAGAGAAAGTTTGTTTAAGAATCCTGTCAGTTAAAAAGAAGATACATATTAATTGTGTGTGTTAAATGGTCTAACTGCTTTGGGAAAAAAATAAAAGATATTCCATATTCTGAGAATACCAAAGGTACTCACTCTATGGATTCTGGCACTTTTTATTGGACATTTGAGCAGCTATTGCATTACCCTTGCTGTAGCCTGATGTACCCCAAATAAAGATTTTTATATGCATACTAGCTTGATTTTCCTTCTGAGGATTTTAACATGATATCCATCAGCTAACCACTTATAATAGCAAAACTAACAACATTAGCCTATACATATTATGTTGTCAAAATGAGATTAATACTTTATCTTGAACTATGCATATAATTGTATGATTGTATATGTGTATCTATATGACTCCATTTGACTATTGTACCACACTAGAGATATTGTTTATACTTGGACCAAATTAAATAGTGTATTTATCTTGTCATCCAAACTACTGATGCCTAAATACCCAACCACACTATCTTGTCACCTGCATAACCTTTGGTATTTACACTTCCATTAAAAGAGAAACAATCATAATTTTGTGGGGAGCTATATCCATCATATCCCCCCAATGTGGGGTCTTTGCCCCCACACACTGCCATCTACTACATCAACTAACTGAGATTACATTAATTAGGATAATGAGACCTTGTGTAGTGTGGTTTTGTTCTTTCTTCACTGTAGTGTGATATTGGGATTGGTATATATAATTAGCAGGGGGTGTGGGGGCACAGCCCCCCCCATGGGAAGGTGCAGATGGGCTTGTCCCCTGCAAAAAATAACGTTTTGTGTTTTTTAGCTTGTTTTTGATGTTCCAAATATTTGATGTTGTGGGTTAAATGTTTTGAATGTTGACTGTTTGTGAAGTCGACATTTTGACATAGACCCTTTTGGTGGTGTATGAGGCTAAGACCCATTTGAAAAACACTTCGATAAATTGCCAATCTGTTGAATATTTCCTGATGGCAATTGATAGTGAGAAAGTGTGGTTAGCAAGTTAGATGCAAGTAAAGTCGAGGTGGGATTATGAAGTACATCAACGTGCTTTACTATTTATGTGTTACTGGACAGATTTAATTGTTCTGTGTGCTGATTGTATAGTTGTATATTTTCTGTTCTCATGCACTTTTATGCCAGTCCATTTTTCCTTTTATTATTTAATTGTTTTGCCTTCCAAACATTGTTTTGTTTTCTGCATCATATCTAAAACTGTAGATCTTTTCTCCTGCTGGATCCCCTTGTAAGTAAAAAAAAAAATCATTACAAAATCAAGTTACAAAGACATGCATCTAGAACGTTTCTCCCTGGGCGTCTGCTGAAAATTGGCTTTGTTCTGAGTCGGACTTTCCCGGTAAACAAATAAAATAAATAAATAAATAAATCATGTTTTTGCAGGGGAAAGACCCATGCACCCCCAGTGTGGCAGATGTACCCTCTACAGCCCCACTACTTGTACATAACAACTCCACAGGGAAAGCAGACTGAGTATACAGGCAATTTATCCTTCATGGAAAGGCCAGGCAGTCACATATTACTGAGTGTGCAATGTGGGTGTGAGGAAAAACATGACTGCAAATGGCTAATGAAAATGTTTGGATAATGTTTCTATTGCTAAGCTGCTACTTGCTGATGTTCAGTGTGCTACTAAAGAGAAAACAACTTCAGTCAAGTCCTTACAACAGCTCTGATCTGACTTGGAAGCCTACAGCTTTCTTGGAATCTGCTCTGTGATATTTGGTGAGAGGGATCATTTTACTGCTTCCTGTAAAAGCAATGGTAGTCACTCACTCACTCTCTCCTAGCTGATACAGCAGTTTGCTTTTACCAAATGATTTAAACTGATTGACTTATGCCATTTTAGCAGACTTTGGCAATGCATTAAAAGATAACATTTAAGCAGCTTGGTGCTTTATTCTGCTGAGCTGATACCTGTTGCACTTCATTGCCCTACTGAATGCAAGAAACAAGAATTCAATAAAGCCATTACAGCAACTGAGACCTGGCTAGCTCCACTAAGTGTAGCATAGTGAAGCCTGTGGCATAGTAATCACGTATTCTCTATAAGCAAAACTTAACTTCTTCTCTTCTGATAGAACCAGGATCAGGCAAGCATATCAGCTCACATTAACTCATTCACTCCGAAACAGCTCAGAAAAGGCTGCCTGCTTAATTCCACCATAGGAACAACAGTGTAGCCTGAGCTCATTTTCAGAAAATCCATTTCTAATACCATACAGAAAACAAATGTTCATAACTCTTAAACTATAAGAGCTAGACTAAAACTGCAAACGCGAAAGTTGTTCAGCAGACACTTACCTTTCCAACACTATAAATGTTGATAGTGCATATCAAAGTCATTATTAAATATTTGGCAAGGAATGCTGATATTGTACAATGTACCATGTAGACCCATACAATTTGTATTTAATTTGTTAGTATGAATGTCAGCTTTAAAATGATGCCTTGACCATCACTGTGTGATACTCCTTTATGGAGATATTTACAGAAATATGATTAATATAATATTTCTCATAATTGATAAATAAACAAAGCATAATATCTCATCACCTGTAACAGACAGAGCCTACATATCAGTGTAGATGTTGTGTATCTCAATGTCAGCTTCAAAATGATGCATTTGTGTGATCACCATGCTCCATTACAAAGATATGGGCATAATAATGAGAAGTACTGGAAATGTATAATTTTCATAATCGTACAAGAGTAAACAAACTGTGATAGCTGTACATGTGTACAGTACACAGACACAGTTCTTTTACCATGTCGTAAGGAGTAACACTGTCTTCAAAATGAGGTATTACTTGGCACAATGACATGCAAGGTTATTTACCAAAATATGAAAAAAATCATAATTTCCATAACCTAACTCCAAAAAAACTTTGATATCTGTACATGTGTACAACATACAGACACAATTATTTTGACATGTTAGAACCAGCAATGCTGTCTTCAAAATGAGGTATCACTTTAGCACATTCAGATGCTCCCTTGCAAAGTTATTTACCAAAATATGAAAAACATCATAATTTCCATAACCTAACTCCAAAACAAACTTTGATATCTGTACATGTGTGCAACATACAGGGACAGTTCTGTTACCATGTTGGAAGTATCAATACTGTCTTCAAAATGAGGTATTACTTAGCACATCCAGATTCTCCCTTGCAAAGTTATTTACCAAAATATGAAAAAATCATAATTTCCATAACCTAAGTTCAAAACAAAATTTGCTATTTGTACATGTCTACAACACATAGGCACAGTTCTTTTACCATGTTGGAAGTATCAATACTGTCTTCAAAATGAGGTATTACTTAGCACATTGAGATTCTCCCTTGCGAAGTTATTTACCAAAATATGAAAAAAAATCATGATTTTCATAACCTAAGTCTGAAACAAACTTTGATATCTGCACATGTGTACAACATACAGGGGCAGTTCTTTTACCATGTTGGAACTATCAATACTGTCTGTACAATGAGGTATTATTTGGCACACTGACATGCTCCCTTGCAAAGTTATTTACCAAAATAAGAAAAAAATCTTAATTTTCATAACCTAAGTCCGAAAACAACTTTGATATCTGCACATGTGTACAACATACAGAGAGAGTTCTTTTACCATGTTGGAGCTATCAATACTGTCTTCACAATGAGTTATTACTTAGCACACTCAGATCCCTTGCAAAGGTATTTACCAAATCATGAAAAAATCATAATTTCCATAACCTAACTCCGAAACAAGCTTTGATATCTGTACATGTGTACAACATACAGTGACAGTTCTTTTACCATGTTAGAACCATCAATACTGTCTTCAAAATGAGGTATTACTTAGCACATTCAGATGCTCCCTTGCAAAGTCATTTACCAAAATATGAAAAAATAATAATTTCCATAACCTGAGTCCTAACAAAACTGATATCTGTACATGTGTACAGCATTCAGAACCAGTTTTACCATGTAGACACATATGATTGTAAATATACACACAGAGGCAGACAGTAATGTGCAAACTAACAGACCCTGCCACACAACTTCTAGAAACTTCCTTGGCAAAAAGCCCATGACAGGTTACACTAACTACACTACAAAAGTATACAGCAACAGTTTCTTCTTCCTTCTCTTGTACAGTTTATTAATGGCAGGGGACCAGCAGACTGGATTCCTTTTTTTGGAGGAGAGCGTCTTGGTTCTGTTGGGTAATGGCTACTTCCATGCATTTATGTACGTGTTCGTACAGTGCATTGGTGTATGATTCAGCAGTCATGCATATATTTCCCATTGGTATGGTTGCCGTGAAGTTAGTCACCTCTGTTTTAGGAGTCCAAAGTCAGCTATGGAGAAGTTTTAATTTTTCATGGTGAATACCTTTGCGGGGGGGGGATGTGGATTTCCATGGTAATTACTTCATGGTCGGATCTAACCAGGGAGGAATTGACTATTGGTGTAGAGCAACGGTTGTCTATGTTAGTAGTAACTATGTCAAGGATGTTGCATTCTCTAGTGGGGGTAAGATTGAGCTGGTCCAGGGTACTGGAACTGATGACATTTTAGTTTTACATCTAACAATGAAATGCCTCTTTACTAATTTGCTCTGGCTAAGAATAAATGTAGTCTTATTAGACTTGCCACATTTGCGAACACCCTTATAAAAAAAGATATAAGCAAAACAGTTTGCTCTGAAGAAGAAAATTACCAGATTCCGTTTACAGCAAGAAAGCGGGATCATTATTTTAAGCTATATACATGCTGTGCGAATGACTGCCAGACAGACTTGAAAAATCTTCTATTAAAAACTAGGGAAATAAGTGGTCTGGAACTAGCTTGTTATTCACATAGAAAAACACTGTCTCTTTACCAGTAGCAGTGGAAGTGGTTAAGAGGTGAAAGTTTGATGGGATTTATTATATGCAACAAAAACATACGGATACTTTGGGACCATTTTTAATTTTGCTTATTTATATAACCTCATGCCACAGAAATTAATGTCTGCTTTTCTTACAAGAATCTACTTCACTTACAACACTGTCTTTTCCTAGTCTAGTTGTGAGAAACTACATCACATAATTGTGCATTAGGATCCCAGGACTAGATGCCACTAAAGTTAAAAAGTTTGACCTGCAGGAACAGATGCAGGTGAGAAAGATTCAGGAATATTCCACTCAATTGCCTTTATACGTAAGGAATTAACTAAACTAAGTAGTTCAAATCCAGATTTCTGAAGCATGTATCTTGTCTTTACGTATGTCATTTTCTTAGGGGTGATGGTTGCTTATGTTGCCACATCAAATGTTCTCTGTTTTATTCAGTTGTGCAAAACTGGCATTGGGCTCTTTTCATAGCCTTTGGATTACTCCAACTGTGTGACTATGTAAAATGCTTGCAGTTTTATAACAGTCAGTTCCATTCCATCTTGTTTTGGCATCAGAATCCTGGTAGTTGAAGAATGAATGAGTATATTCTGAGTGCAGTAAAAAGCCACAATTACTGAAGCACATTAATTCAAGACAGAATGGAACTGAAAGAGGTCTTTTTTTCACATATGTATTCTTGTTTTCAAACTGTCCACGAGTATTTTAATGTGCTTCAGTAATGGTGGCTTTTTACTGCACTAAGAATATACTCATTCATTCTTCAGCTACCAGGATTCTGACGCCAAAACAAGACAAGAAACTAAAGAAGAAGAAATCGGGTCTGGTAATAAACAAGAAGCATCACCCTGGAACCGCAAGGCTCAAGTCAACCGGGGGACACAGTACGAAGCTGCTGACAACAGCTAATGAGGGTGCCCACGGCACCTTAGTGTCCTCAGCAATGGCAATAGCATGGAGATGCAATTAATAAAGGGAAAAAACACAATACATTTCCTTGATTAACTGTAATTCTTCAGAGCTTGAGCCAAAAACTAATGATCTCTCTCATGCTCCATTTCCCTACACTCCGGTGAGATAGGCAGACAAGACCTGATCGCACATAACACTTCAGAGCACATTTTAAAGATGAACATAAACCGATAATAAAATTCTGCAGTATTACTTACATAATCTGTGCTAGGAAAAGAAAATCATAGCAGACGATCAAACCCACTGCAGCTGCTGCACTTGTCCAAATGCCTAATCTGTAGGCTGTAGTCCCGATTCTGTAGGCTGAAATACTGGGGAAAGCAGGTATCTGGTGCAACAAGAAATAGAGGGATCCAGCAGGAATACAAGTGAAATCTTGCAATGTTAATCAAAAAAGAAGGGAATATCTACTGCTGGAACCCTCTATTTATTGCTAAAAAGCAATGGAAACAGCTCTGGGGGTGGAGGTGTTATGCAAGTGGTGGCTTGGATTTCCCTACTCTGATTGGCTGCCACCACTTGCTTCAGGAAATGCAGACAGAATAGCCTTGGTGTCAGTGGAGAAAAACACAGTGCATGCTAAACTGATTTACTCAAAGTATTTCAATATAAACATATGCTTACTGCGATGTGAAAGCTAAGTTGAGAAGGCAACTGACAAAGTTTAGTTACTTTCTCAACTTAGTTTTCACATTAAAGGACTGAAATTGTACCGGGAAGTTACTTGCGTCTGTGGAAGGCACTTGGGGGTAACGTCATGAAATTACAAATGTCTCATAGCAAGCTCGGATGTAAGCACAGAGGTGCTATGAGATGTTAGTCAGGTTTAATGAGTTAAGTACAATGTTATCCAGTTTCACATTAGTGTTGTGCATGATGAGATGTTAAACCAAGGTCTCATCTTCTTGAGTTGGTGGTAGTTCAGGTGGATGGAAAAGATCCAATGGCACACTTATCAAAGAGTGGGAGTACTTTATTAACATTTACACCTGTTAAATCAATTACATACACACTCATTTTTCACATTGTTAATTTAAATTATTTACAAGTTATCAACCCAAAATAAGTAAGTAAAGACTAAGGCTACTATTTCTTTCATTCTTCTTTAATTATCCTGTATCCCCACCCTTTCTTCCACAAACATCTTATTTCAGCTAATACATAATCCTTTTCCATTTTTTTGCTATATAACAAATTGTCAAATCTTTTCTCATAGCACCCATATTTTCGCAAACAGTACTTTATACAATTTATTAACATATCACATTTATTTTCTTTATCATACTTCCCATGTAATATCATATTCATATTTATTCATTTTTAAACTTTCCCACAATTCATTATTCTTTTTGCAATAAAAAAAAACAATGTTTAGTTGTTTCTTCTTCACTAGGAAAGCTACCCCTGTGAGCAAATCTAAGGCTAGCCAATTTCACTTTTGGTGCTCAAATTAATCTATCCCATTTGGTGATAGACTGTCCTTACCCATCCCAATGTTTTTGACTTTTTCTGAAATAATAAGTAAAATCTTTTCCACTAAGCTAACAATTTTTTATTTGTTCCAATATCTCTCTCCACTGACTTATTACATTTTCATATGCCACACGTCACTTCCAAAATCTTTGCTCCCTTTCTTGTGAACTATATTCCATTTATTTTTTATCTTACCAAATCCTTTACACTTTTTTTTTGTTTAAATGCAGACATACTTTTTTAACAGCTTTTCAGTCCTTATGACAACCTCACTTAATCATTCCTTTTTTGTCATTAGCACTAAATCATTTTCATATGTCATACATATTGATAAATAACATTTCCTTTCATCTCACTTCTAGCCTCCCTCATGTCATACATGCATGGTTGTACTACTGCTTTCATTACTTACACAAATAAGTACGTGCTCATCCAGCATCCCTGTTTTACTCCTTTCTTAATACTTATTTGCCCCATTTATTCATTTATCCTAAATTCTACCTGCAAATTTTTTATAACATTTCTTTATTACATTAATATTTTTACTCCTATGCCATATGCCTCTAAAATCGGTCACATTGTTTCATGGCTCAGTTTATCAAATGCTGTAGCTATGTCACATGCTATCAGTCTTAATTCTTTATTTAACTTCAGTATCATCCCTACTGCTTATTTACTATAATTAATAGATCTTTCACCTCTCTTCCTTTTATACCAAAAATCCTTTCTCTTATTACCTCATCCAATAATTTCTCCATACTTTATTGTAGTATTTTCTTAAAGAATTTATAGCCAGCATTTTCTAGTACTGTGTCCAAATTTTGTATCTTTTCTTTCATCCCTTTTCTATATCAATTGTATCATTTCACCACATCTTATTCTTTATACCTTCTTTCAGCTATTCATTTAATATTTTAAAAAACATTTCTTTCATCTTTATTTCCTTATAATACTCATGAAGTATACCATCTAATCCTGGCACCAGTTTATTCTTGCCTTCTTTTATCACCTTCTGGACTTCTTCTCTTGTTATATCATTTTCTTAAACACCCTTATTTTTCAGATATTTTTTTTCACTTTCCATTCTTCTTGCCAATCCATTTCATCTTTTTCATCCATTTTCTCCACATTTTATACTACCTCCATATCTTCTTCTTTGTATTTTACATTCCCTTTACCATCTGAAATAGCACCCATCCTTCCTACCATCTGAAATAGCACCCATCCTTCCTTCTTTCATTTTTACTTCATTTCCTAAATAAGGGGAAACCTCCTCTTTGTTTCCTTTCAAAAAATCTTTGCCTGTGTAACATAATTTTACTTTTTTCTAGTCTTTTCATGCATGTGTTTTCCTATTTCCCTTAATTTGTCACTTCCTTTTTATATCTTTTTCATAATTGTGTAAAATTTCTTTATATTTCATCTTATTTCTTTTTTATTCATCTTACCACTTCTAAATATTATATACTTCTGTTTATACACTACCCACCACTGTGTCCACTTTTTGTATAAGGGTCTCATCATCATATGATCTTTCCATAATATTTCTTTCGCTCTTATAATTTCCTCTACTTTTTTAATCTCTGCGCTTAGTCTGTTTATCCCTTTTTTCCTTTATTATTTTGTTGTCTCCTCCTATACTAGCCGATACTAGTCTATGATCTGAAAACTCTGCTATCTGTATTCTCCCTGTTATTTCTTTCACATCTTTAGAGTAAACTGTATAATTAGTTTCAGCCTTAAAAATTCCCCTTTTGTATGTCCATTCTCTATAATTTCCTACTCTTACATCTCCACATTTTATTAATTCCTGTAATATCTTAATATTTTGTGTTATTATCCCTTTTATTTCCTCAGGTTACAATTTAAGTCCCCCACCACTTTTTGATTTCTTCAAACAAGTGTTTTCTATCCATCATATTAGCATATGCGGTGACAATAGGAGGTACTGCCAGCTATGCCAAGAGAAGTAGGGCAGTGGATGTGTAACATATGCCAGCACCTTATAGTCTACACAAAGTTGGTAGAGGGGGTAATCTGTGCCAGACTTTCCCAGGGGTGTGTGTGTGTGTGTGTGTGTGTGTGTGTGTGTGTGTGTGTGTGTGTGTGTGTGTGTGTGAAAATTAAATGTCAAAGAGTGCATGTGTTGGCTACATGGAGCAGGGACACAATGCACTGGTTTCACAGAGAGGGTGCAGGAGGACTTGGCTAGGATACTCAGCTGAGGACTTAATCCTACAGCTGTGCCAGTGGCAGTCTTATTGTGGACCTGGGATGAGACAGAGAGAGAAAACCCCAGACCCAAGGGAAATTGTGCTTGATGCAGAGAGGTCTGCATCTGGAAATACTGAGTGTATCCACTTGTGTTCCAAGTGAACGTCCCTCTCTAGTGTCAGTGGTGAGGATTCAGGCTCATTAATTACTGGCCCAGAGTGGGGACATCACATATTGGCGAGCAGTGGTGTGGTTATTAATTGAACGTCTGTAGACTGTAGGCAATTGTCACTGAAAGTGGGTGTACTCTTAAGCAGCCACTTGGTAAACATTCAGAGTTTCATTTCACAACAGTTCTACTTAATTTTTTTTGTTAGTTTAATTTAGTCAGGGAAAGCAGGCAAAGATGTCAGCAGAGGATTATGACACGCTGACAAAGAACCAGTTGGCAAAGGTTTGTAAAGCCAAAGGACTGGTTCATGCCAACCTGACTAAAGAGGAAATGATTTCAGCCTTAGCCACAGCTCAAACCAGCAACCAGGAGGATAACCAGTCTGTTGATAGGAATTGGCAGCCCTCAGAAACAGGACAGTTCACCTTTTCCTCATAGGACTTAAAAATCTGTCTGGAGTAAAAGAGACTTGAACATTTGGAATTAGAATCAGCAGTGAGACTGTGGGGTTTGAAGGCTGAAGAAAAGGAGAAACAGATGGAATTAGAATCAGTAGAGAGATGGAGGCAGAAGAAACAGATGGAATTAGAATCAGCAGAGAGACGGAGGCAGGCAAAACAGATGGAATTAGAATCAGTAGAGAGATGGAGGCAGGAGAAACAGATGGAATTAGAATCAACAGCGAGACGGAGGCAGGAGAAACAGATGGAATTAGAATCAGTAGAGAGATGGAGGCAGAAGAAACAGATGGAATTAGAATCAGCAGAGAGACGGAGGCAGGCAAAACAGATGGAATTAGAATCAGTAGAGAGATGGAGGCAGGAGAAACAGATGGAATTAGAATCAACAGAGAGACGGAGGCAGGAGAAACAGATGGAATTAGAATCAGCAGAGAGATGGAGGCAGGAGAAACATATGGAATTAGAATCAGTAGAGAGACGGAGGCAGGAGAAACAGATGGAATTAGAATCAGCAGAGAGACGGAGGCAGGAGAAACAGATGGAATTAGAATCAGCAGAGAGACGGAGGCAGGAGAAACAGATGGAATTAGAATCAGTAGAGAGACGGAGGCAGGAGAAACAGATGAAATTAGAATCAGTAGAGAGACTGCAGCATTTGGAGGCTAAAGAAAATAAGAAGCACCATCAACATGAGAGGGAGATGCTGACTCTTTGCCAGGGTCATGGAGGTAATGGAGAAGGGAATAACTGAACCCCAGAAGCAATAAAGGTCAGTAAATTTCTTCCACAATTTACAGAGGGTGATACTTTTGATAGTTTTACTCATATATTTGAAAGAATATGTAAACAGTATAATGTTGACCGAGGGCTCTGTGTAACATTCCTGATCCTCTTACTCCAGTGTAAAGCTGTAACTGCTGTTTCTAAATTGTCTGATATTGATTGTTTAAATTATGATAAAGTCAAATGTTGTTTACTTGAATGCTTTAAGTTAACACCTGAAGCTTACAGAAAAAAAGTTTCATGAGCATAGATGCAAGGCAGATGAAAGTGTGTGTGATTATATTGCTGAGTTAACCACTTATTTTCATAGGTGAGTGTGAGCAGGTATCAGGTCACCACTTTTGAAGGTCTGGCAGACCTTTTGGTGAGGGAACAAGCCCTTAGCACTTTACATGAGGACATGAGAATCTGGTTGGCAGACCAAGAATGTAACTCTGCAAATGAGCTGGGAAAAAGGGGGTCTCTACTTAGCAAGCAGGACATCACTGCACAGGAAGGAGATACCCAGTAGTGCATATGGATATAAGGGAACCCTTGGTGGGCAGCCTAAACCACCCCAACAGAGTCCAGCAGTAACAGGGGAATCCACTAGTTCAGGTATATGGCCAGAATCAAGGGTTAAATGTTTTAAATGTAACCAGTGAGGCCATGTATCATATAGATGTCCACGGAGGCAAGGTGGGGAACAAAATGTGGTGGAGCCAGGGTGTGGGAACAACAGTATGCCAGTGGAAAGTTATTTGGAGAAAATAGGGACACCAAGCTATCACAAGAGATTATATCCTATCTTAGTGGATAGAAAACAGGCCATTGCTATGACAGACACAGCCTCTGACATAACCATTGTGAAGCCTGCAGTGGTTAAAGGGGAGCAGTACTTGCTTGGGTGGTCCACTCCCATCAGACCTTTAGAAGGGACCCCATTCCAAATGCCTTTGGCAAGGGTTCACCTTGACTGGGTGGGTAGAAAGGGAAGCAAGCAAGTAGGTATGTTTGAGGATATCTCTGCAGATATCCTGATAGGGGATGATTTTGATAATGTAGTACCTTGTGTGCATGCAGTTACATACAGTCAGGCTTGGAGACAGGCATGTGGGTCTCGTAGCCTGGGGGAAATCCGGACCGACACCACACCTGAAGCTAGGGCTGATGAGGTGGGTATTTTAGGGAAGAATCCCCCCTGTAGCAGTAAGCCTGAAGGTGAGCCACAGCTGCTGTTAGGTACTGATGTTCCCTTGGACAGAGTGACTGCAAGGGCAGAGGTGAGTGGTAGTACCCAGGTGACAGTGAGGCACCACTGTCAGAGGATACTAGACTTCCTGTGGAAGGGGAGCTGGGAAGAGTTACAATGATAGAGTTGAGACAGGCTCAGCTCTCAGACTCTACATTACAAGGCTTGAAGGAGGAAGCTAAGAAAGCATGTGATTCTCAAGGAAAGGGGGAATCTGTATACCAGAACAAAAGGTTACTGTATACAGATTGGACCCCTGAGGGATGGCTAGAGGGTGAGGTAATACAGCAGTCGATAATGCCTACAGCCTATCATCCTGCACTTCATGCCATAGCCCATGACATTCTGTTTGCAGGTGATATAGGCATAAAGTGTACCACAGGTGTGTGCAGATTCTAAAATGTATTCTCAGACACAACAGATTATAGATATATGTACAAAGTCTTATGCAAAGCAGTTTGACTCCATAAAATGGGTGATAAGTTGTCCTAGTGACATCCAGGTAACCCCAGACACTGGAATCAAATTAGATTATATCAAAAAAGAACTGCACAAAGTGCATCCAAACAAAGCGCAGGGAGGAGACGTAATTAGTAACAATGACCTGAGAACACTTCAGCAAGAATTTACACTACCATTATATCTATTATTCACTAGGTCATATAAATATGGGGAGATTCCTCAAGATTGGAGACATGCACTTATTAAACTTGTCTTTAAGGGAAAGGGGAGTAGGACAAACCCAGAATCATATAGACCCTTAAGTCTACTTTCATGTTGTGGAAAATTAATGGAGAAGGTAATATTGGATAAGTTATTGTCAGAACTGGATAGGTTGGGACTAGAAACCATATATCAGCATGCATATGTTGAAAATAGATCTATTACCACCTGTAACATGATGTTCTATAACAATATAATAACAGCTATGAATGAAAAATTGTGCTGTGATGTAATTTATATAGACTTAACTTCAGCATTTGACAGGGTCATACACAAAACACTGATCAATAAATTAGCACAACTAGGTATTGATGTACTCTTGATAAGATGGATAGCTGCATGGCTTACAAATAGGACATGGCAAGTATCATACAGCAACTGGACAGGTGAAAGCCCTGGTTACAGTCAGGGTGTCACACAGGGCTCAGTCCTAGGCCCTTACTTGTTTAGATTCTATCTTTCAGATCTAACTTTTTCATGTGTTTTACAGTCTATATGCAGATGACCTGACATTAGGTAAACTGATTACAAGTGTTACAGATAAGGCACGTCTGCAAAATAACTTGACTAAATTGACCATTTGGGCACAGGAGAATAATATGCTGATAAATACATCAAAAACTAAGCATATGAGATTTGAGAGTCATAAACTGAAAGGTGAATATTTAATATAGCACACAGTGATTGAAACTGTAGACTCATTTAAGGACCTGGGTATATGGGTAGACTCAGCTATGAGTTTTTCTAATCATATCAACCAATTGGTTAATGACAGTTATAGAACTATAGGTTGTATAAAAAGATTTATAAAGTCTAGGAAATTAAAAATAATGAAGTCGTTGTTTGTCAGTTACATTAGACCCAAACTTGAGTATGGAATAACAATATGGAAACCGTATAAGAAGACAAGCATGAGTAAACTGGAAAGAGTATACTGGAAATATACCAAGGGCATTCATGTATGTGAAAATCTAAGTTATGAAAGACTAAAATATCTGAACTTGTACAGTGTCTCTTATATCTAAGAGGAGATCTTATTCAGGTATATAGGGCATTTCAGGACAACTACCTCTTGGAATGTTTGGGGTTATCAAAAAGTACTAGAGAATCATCAGACAACCTGTGTAGAAGATTCTATAGGAATGAGAAGTGTACTAATGGTTCTCTGACAGAGTAGCTGATGCATGGAACAGACTATCAAATTACATTAAAGTAAGCACTAGTTTAGATATTTTTAAGAAAAGCCTGGACACTTATTATGGGAACAAGTGTTTTGGTATATTGGCAAGCTAGAAGGTTATTTATGCCCATGCTTGAAATATTTGTATGTATGTGTGTAAGAGACATTTTATGCAGAGCTTTTATTGGCCTGGGATCACAAGGGATGTAACAGGGTGACCTGTGAGCAGTGCCAAAAAGAAGGCAAGGCTGGAGACAAGGTCACAGCTCCTTTGATGCCTTTGCCTGTGATTGAGGAGCCATTTCAGAGAGTAGCTATGGATATTGTGGGGCATGTGAGTACCCCAAATTCCAAAGAAAATAAATATATCCTGGTGTTAGTAGATTATGCTACTAGGTACCCTGAGGTGGTGGCTCTGTCCTTCATTGAGGCAGAGAACGTGGCAAATCCTTTGTTAGAGATTTTCAGCAGGGTAGGTTTCCCAAGAGAAATACTGACTGACAGAGATCCTAATTTCATGTCAGACCTGCTGGCTTGTCTGTGGAAGAACTGTGGAGTGAAGCACCTAAAGACCACCATCTACCATTCCCAGACTGATGGTCTTGTGGAAAGGTTAAACTCTACACTAAAGGCCATGCTATGGGCATTTGCAGACCAGTTTAAGAGAGAGTGGGACAAATATTTTCCACATTTGCTGCCTGCATACAGATAGGTACCCCAGGAATCAACAGGTTTTTCACCCTTTGAGTTCCTGAATGGGCATAGGGTGAGGGGGCCTTTAGATTTGATTCATGATGAATGGGAGAAGGGGGCCTTTAGATTTGATTCATGATGAGTGGGAGGGTGAGTGTGAATCCCAGAAGCAGTCTGGTGTGTTATATGTCCTAAAGTTCAGGGCAAGACCTAGCGAGCTCATGAGCTTGCCCAGGAGAACCTGTCAGGAGTTTAATAGCAGAAAACGGTCTGGTATTACAGGACTGCTCGAACAAAAGGCATGAGGGTTCTCATTCCTGTCAGACAAGATAAGCTGCAGGCAGCTTGGGAGAGACCCTTCAAAGTGGTGAGAAAGGTCAGTGATATTAACTACATGGTAGAACTGGTAGGCAGGGGCACACATTGTACCATGTTAACATGATGAAACCTTACCATGAAAGGGAGGCCCTGGTGCTGAGTATTTGCAGTAGGAGGCAGGAGGAGTCTGATGGGGATCTATGGCTACATCAAGCCAGCCAGAAAAATGTCAAGTTACTATGGTGGAGCCTAGGGTTACAGGGATTTGATATGACAGTGCAGCACTACAGTGGGGTTAGCAATGTAATGCAGATGGGCTCTTAAGACAGGGTATGGGATAATGTATTCCCACATAGACTCATTCTTCTCAAGCAATGTTTCTCAAGGGGCATTTGAAAAACTAGCTTGAGTCTGCAAAGGGGGGAGAGATGTGATGATAGGAGGTACTTCCAGCTATACCAGGAGAAGAAGGGCAGCAGATGTGTAACATATGCCAGGACAGCTAGCTGGAATTTTGTAAAGAAATATATGTCATTTGTATATCAAACTGATTTGTACAGATGCTTGTGTTGAAAAATGTATTTCTAAAGCTGCTTGTGTTAAAAATGTATCAACAGTGTGCCTTGTTGGGCAGCAAAGAAATATGCATGCATTATTGTAACTGTTTAAATGCATATATTGTAACAGAGTATACTGGAAGAGAAGAGGTTAATCTCAATCCACCTGACTTTGAAAGAGTAAGAAAATTAAATTACTGGGCTTGGACCATAAAGATATTATCTAACAGTTTTGAATGCAGCCGAAGACAAAACATTTGCACTAGGAAGCTTCCTATATTGTCATTGGGGTAAACTAATTGCTACTCTGAAATGGTGGAGGTTTGAAATTGTTTTATGACTTACAAGAGCTGTAGCAGATCTTAGGAGGGCTTTTTGTGTGTGTATTATTGACACCTAAGTGATAAATCCTGACAGCTTCCGGCAATGGGGGTGGTTGCATGGGAACTCGAAGTCAGATGACCAGATGTATGTGATGTCATTCTGTATAGAAGTAATGTTTTAATACTAGATGAGACTGAAGTCTCATGAGCAGTCTGTTTCTTGAAACCTGACAGAGAAGGATCCTTCACCTACTTCTTCTTGCCTTGCTCCAGTAAGTGACTGGGGAATAGTATTCTTCAGATCAGTCAGGAAAATATAATGAGAATAGTTAAGTATTGTTTTCTGTAACTGTGTGAATCTTTCCAGCTGTGTTATTTTTAATATTCCCTGTGCTGAAACTCTGGTATTTACCGTAAATAGATATTTAGTATTTTCATGTTCTTTTATTATTTATTATTAATTATTTTTAAAATTCTCATAGTGGCTGATCCTTTTAGAAAATATTTACATTTTGAGAGTATTGGCATATACCTATTGGTGACAACTGTGGCCACTCCTGAAATTCTTACTGCTTGGTCAACATTACCATTTGTTGTTTGTATTAATATTAATTTCACTCAGTATAATTAGATACCATTTTAAGAGCCTTATAGTTACTGACTGTTGGGAGTGAATCTACATTATATTCTGGGCAAAGTTGGTAGAGAGCGTAATCTGTGCCAGCCTTTCCCAGGTGTGTGTGTGTGTGTGTGTGTGTGTGTGTGTGTGTGTGTGTGTGTGTGTGTGTGTGTGTGTGTGCGCATGTGTAAACTGAATGTCAAAGAATGCGTGTATCAGCTACTTGGAAAAGGGATATGAAGCACAGGTTTCAGAGAGAGTGTGCTGGAGGTCTTGGCTTGGACACAAGGCTGAGGATGTAACCCTACAGCTGTGCTGGTGGGGAGCCTTACTGGGGACCGGGGGAGACAGAGACTGAGTGTGTTCCCTGTTTGCTCTTAAGGGAAATTGTGCTTGATGCAGAGAGGTCTGCATCTGGAAATACTGTGTGTATCCATTTGTATTGCAAGTGAATGTCCCTCTCCAGTGTCAGTGGTAAGGATTCGGGCTCCTTGATTACTGGCCCAGAGTAGGGGTGTCACATTTGCATAATCACTATTAATCTAATACATTTTGTCTTATTCTCATATCACTGCCCTTCCATGTGGTACTATTGTTACATCTAAAATTTGTATTTCATCATTTTTTATAAGAATTCCTATTCCAGAACATGTCTCATTTCATGCATGATCAATTCCCATCCCCACCTATATTGAATGTATTATATTCCTTTTTTTTTCATCTTTGGTACATCTGGTAGCTAGCAAGCAAAGGAATCCACTTTTTAACAACATTCCACCACTTCCCAACCTCTTATACCATTTCTAACGCTATTCATATTTAATGCTAAAATTCCTATACCATCCTTTTCCTTTTTCTGTAAATGTTTTGCTTTCTGATCTTATTTTTCTTTTCCTTCTTCTAGGTCTCCCACCAACTGATTGCTCACATACCTCTCAACCTGGAAACATCAAAAATCTGGACAACGGCCCATGAAAAATAGGTGAAAGTCTGCATGCTGATTAACATAACATTTGCACACATACTTATGTAACCATGCCCACTCCAATGGAATTGTGAGATACCAACTTTCAATCACAAACTGAAGAACAGACAACCATAATATGTCCACAGAGTCCCCCACAGCCATTCCAATGTCCCATTACTTGGCTATTTCACCCCATTTACCATAAACACTGTAATGTGCATACTGCTTTACTTCTACAATAATTATTTGGATTTCATTTAAAACTTTTATTTTACATTTTATAGCACAAACACTAATAGACATCTGCTAAACAAAGCAATACAGTCACACAATGAAAATAGACCTAGCATTAAAACTTCTCTGCCCTTGAAACTCACATTCATGGAAACAGCATTGAAACCCACATTCAAAGAAAATGCATCTGGCCAAGTGGTGGATAAAGATTACCTTTGGGCTGTTTTCAAATCATAGGCCCCTTGCACATAAAACATACATGTGCTCTTTGATACACCTTCAAATAAATTACATTCCTTGTATAATACAGCAGACTTTTAAATTTTTTGTTTTGAACATTTTTCCTGTAAGCAATGAAACAAATGCATGAACAAATAATGACAAAACTGCCCAGTTCAGAACATTTCCATCATAAAAGTCTACTCAAACTTCTATAGTTCACCAGTATCAGTAAAAATGCGCAATCTCTGCAGAAGTAAAAGTCCCCTAAATAATTCCACATTAAAGAGATCTGTAACTAATGAAGAGTTTGCTGCTAGCAAACAACTTTATATTTCATTGTTTCATCTACAAGTAAAGTGCCTGCTACCCTTGAAGAATAAATTGCCTATGTTACATTAAAAAGTGATAAGCTAGTAATATTTCAATAGGGAATAGATGGCAAACTGATAGGTTCATAGTTGCTAGATATCTCTGCCAAAGGAGGACATTCTCAGGACTGCAGCATCCACCCCCGTTTAAAAGTACAACACAGTATAGTATCAGCAATCCATCTACATACTGTGGGAGTAGAACCCCCAGCCTTCTGCAGCAAAAGCAAGTATACTACCTGTTGTGCTACTAACAATGCAAGTAGAGTCTGCATAAGCAGCATTACACTTCTCTTTCCCTGAAGAACTGTGCAGCACAAGAAATCAGAAAAAAGCCAAAATGCAGTGGTGGTGGGGGGGGGGGGGACAAAGGCCCAAAACCAGGGACACATTTTAAACATTGCTTGTATAATCTTAGAAAGTTGCTAGAATAAAATTTTGTGTTACCACGTGTTTCCTGAAATATGGGAAGACTGAAACTTAAATGGCTATCATTATTTAGTGAATTCAATTCTCACTGATTTGCCAGAAAACCACAAATTTTATTTTTATTTAACATTTATTTACTGGGAAAGTCCGACTTTAAACTTTTAAACCTTTAAAACTTAACAAAGAAGGCTTTTAAGTGGATCCAAAGAGATTTCAGAGACGTAGTGGAGCCCCATGCTTCAGGTATTCAAGAATACTTTTAAAGTGTGCGTTCCTTCAGCCAGATTCTCACCCATCCAAGAAACCAGACCCGCTTATAGTGTTGGTTCAGGAATTCAGTGAATACCTGTATAAAACAAAAAATACAAATTGTTGTTGACTGGACAGTGATGTTTCTTGGTGTTGCCAGCAGGTCAAAGTTGTCTCCAATCTCAATATCCTGCATTTAGCCATCAGTGTGACGAACTCAAGTAAGTGGAAGGTATGGCAAACAAAATCCACAGTGAGACCTTAATGCAGTTGCTGCAAAATGACTCAGACTAGATTCACAAGGTACTATTAAATGCAGATATGATGCCACTGCTGCTAGTAGTAGGGCAACAGCCACACTGACAACAGTCTGCAAATATGTTTGGCTAATAATTCAGCATTATCTGCAGGATGTTAAGGGACAGTTATTAAATCCCCCCACTGGACAAGGATTTGTTTGGTCCATCTTTTCAGAGATTTTTTAAGAAACTGAATGAGAAAGAGGAAGCCTCTGGAATTGAAGTATCTTTTCTATCTGCCCTTCTCCAGGTACAGTGCAAACAGTGCCACTAAGCAATGGCCATCCTACAGGTAGTGATGCATTATACAACAATTTAAGCAGAAGAAGGCCTTTGAAAAGAAACAAGCATGGAGAAGTCGTACAGACTGGGGCAAGTATCAAGGTAGGGGAGGGGAGGGATATCTCTTACTTTGGATGGTAACAGGCATTACTGACTATACAATTCCTCCTCTTCATCAGTCATTTCATTCATCCCCCCTTCCCCAATCTGGGAGAGAGAAGCTTTCCTACTTCAGAAAAAAAACATTTTCAACTGATTTTGGACAAATGGTTGAAAGAGTGTATCAACAGGTTACAGCATTATAGACAATATAATCCAAAGCATTCCTTCCCTTCCTGTGATTACTTTCCATCCCCTAAAGTCAATGAAAGAATGCAGAACTAAATTTGGCTCAAATCTTGCTCTGCATAGCCATGAGAGCTGTTCCATAAAAGAAAAAGGAATCAGACTGTTCCTAGTCTTATGGACGAATTACCACTGAAGGCCCATCCTAGACCTACGGTTGTTCTGCAGGCGCACAGCAAACAAGAGGTGCATGCAACCTTTTTATTTCTACCATAGGTTCGTCTTGCTAGTGCACAGCAAACAGAGGTGCATGCAAATTTTTTTTCTGCCATAGCTTAGTCCAGTAGTAGGTGTACAGCAAACAGAGGTGCATTGCAATTTTTTTGTTTCTTTCATACATTTAGAAACAACGGCACAGCACAGCAACTATACAAACAAGTTAAAAGAAGCAAAGTTATGGCTGGAGGGAAGACACTGCAAGCTCTATTAAATGGCTTACTTATTATACTTATACAAAACAAAACATTAAACACACATAAACATGTTACAACTTCTAAGTGGATGAAAGTGCTTATGTTTGTTTAACATTTTTGTTTTGAATAAGTATAATAAATAAGCCGTTTAATAGAGCATGCAACATCTTCCCTCCTGCCGTAACTTTGCTTCTTCCATATGTTTGTCATTCGACTAGGTGAAAAACAGTTAGATAAAAAGCTGGCTATGTTACAGACCACTTAAAAAACTTAACACGATTGTCCTAAATGTAACGTGAGCAATGTGAGCAAAGAAGAACAGAGATTGTAAATAACCTAAACTGAACTGCAAGTAGAAAATCAAAGTAACCTATTTTGGATGAGAATCGAACAAAGCTCTGCTAGAACGTGTACTGGTTCTCATTCCTCCTGATAAAATTTGAATGTACTCACTGCTCCAATTTGTTTTCAAGGCATTGACAGAGTAAGTCTGACCGTAACCATTGAACATAATTTGCTGTCCAGTGTTCACAAGCAGAGTTCCACTCGCAGCTGTCACTTCCCGCTGAAATTTCTAATAGAAAGAAGCAATCTGCTAGAGTCTCCAATAGAGTCCAATAGGCCATCTGTCTCATGGACCAGATGTCATCATGCATGCTGTGGAATATGTAGTGATGCATGATCCCTTTTCAGTTTGCATAATCAGTCTAGTCAGGTGCTAGTTCATAGGCTCATAGGTTCATAGGTTGGTACTAGGCTATCAGCCCTAGGGACTATACAAGCCTAGCCATAACAATTAGCTGGCTATTTCTTCCCACAATATTTACTTCTCTGGACCCCTGTCTAGCAGGGTGACTGACGTGATCCCTGGGGTGAATTTCCTCATGCAATCGTCAAGGTTCCTTTTGAATAGGGCCAAAGAGGTGCTCTGCTTGACATGTATGGGCAGTCTATTCCAGTGTCTAGGGAGTCTCTGGGTCAGAAATCTATTTCTTTAACATGTTTTGTTCATTGTGATGATAAGGTTTATATCCCTGGAGCATGTGGCTCTGAGGGATTGGGATGCCTTGAGAGGTACATACCAAACAGAGCGTTGTATTCTATAATGGGTCTAATGAACAGGAAGCATATGTGTCTTTTTATGCTGTAAGAGCTGTACCTAAGCTCTATATATGTCACAGGATGCTTGGTAAGCAGAAAGGGCAGATGTTTCATTCCAAGTCTGCTCTTTTTGTTTATCTTCATGTCTTTTCATTAACCCTTAGAAGAATAGGAATGGGAGTGAATTAGTTCTCCATAGTAGAAGTATACTTTGTCATTCTCTGTTTGTACTGAAAAAAAAAATCTATGAACATGTTCGTCATGTGTGCCTCTGATTTAAATATATGGCTAAAATTGCAGCTTTTGTAATGTTTTAAACGTGTTCATGTCTTGCATTCTGAAATGTTGGTGATGATGTCAACGAAAAGTTAAAACTGCAAAAAAAAATCGAAAAAATCGGAAATTGAAGGGGCCACTCGGGAATTTGTGGCACCCCATTATTTTGCCCACAAAAATGGTAAATACCGAGAAATTCAATACGGTTGAGAGGTATGATTGCTCATTATATTGTTCTTATTCTTTTCCTGTCTCCATTTCCCCCTCTTCTTCCTCTTCACTTTCTAAAATGGAAAATCTGTTCTCTTCCTGTATATTAATATCTTCACTTTGAGCTATTTCTTCTCTAACTAGCTCCTCATTGTTTAACCTTGTTTCATTATCCCCTTCCTCCATACCATCTTCTCTTTCAACATCCTCTGTAGTAATGTTTGTCTTTCTTCTGAGCTTTCATCATCTACTCTTTCCTTTTCAAAAATCACAAATGGCCACATTCTTTTCATTGTGCTATGTCCCCTATCCCCACATTAGCCACATCTTAATTTGTTTCATTCTTGTACTAACTGACTTTCACCTCCACAGAAATAACATGCTTTGGGTTTGCCCCAGTACCTAACAGGTCTTCTCTTATCATTCACAATTATTGTATTTGAAATATGTTGAATTTTCTCATCCTTGACATCTACCGTGACCCACACACTTACCAAGCCCCAGCCATAGATTTCTTTCATCACATATTTTTTAACTTCATATGATTTACTGCATAGTGAAGGGAAGAAACAGCTTTAACTCATACTCGTCCATATCTGATATCCTAAATTGCACATTTATTTTCTTTTTAGTTGTAGTCTGAAGCTCTGAAATTATTAGTCTTTCCATGGTGCTACTGTATTTCTTGTTTTCAGTCTCGGTCATAACTATTTCCAGCAAATTAAAGATTTCGAATGTCATGTCACAAAAATGTTCAGCTTCCAAATGAATTAATGCCCTTATATATTTAATGTTTAAGCCTAGTGGCAACATAATACTATCAGTAATGTCATACCTGTTCACACTGTCATTGTTTTTACTTTTTATTCTTACCACTGGTCATCTCTGTGGCTGTTGAGAAACTGTGAATGTTTGTCCCCTCTCAGTTCCTTCTTTCATCCTTCCTTGACTTCTGCACCTGCATAATTTCTTTCTTGTAACAAAAAACCCTGTTAAATAGATAAACCTTGAAAACTGGCTACTCCACAAGCTGAGAATACCTCCATTATTTTCTCTTCACCAGCTGTTGTTTCACCCTCCTGTAATACTCTCTCCACCATGTCATTCCATCTCACTGCTTCTCCCTCCTTTGGCTCTGCCTGGTTCATTAACTCTATCAGCACTTGTGTCTCGAGTCCTCTATTTTCCAGTTCTGTAACAGTCATTTCAACTCCTTCCCCTTCCTTCATTAATTTTTCTTCTGCTCCTCTCTCCAGCTCTTTTGCACTCTCCTCATCTTGGAATTCCTGCAAAGGAAGTAGCGGCCCTCCAGCACCACCTAATAGTTCCAGACAGTGCTTGACTTCCTCTTCTCTAAAGAGCAGGATAAGTTTCCCTGTGTCCTGGACAAATTTACCATAGTAGGGTAAATACCACTTCTGGTCTCCCCTGAAAAGGGGTGACTAGCTTAGTGGGACTAGCCCATTCAATAAAAGATAAATAAACGCATTTTGATCAGTGTTATTAGTTAAGGTTAAGACATGTAGAGCAACATGTTGGCAATGGTTTAAAGCAGCAAAATATTTCCCTTAGAAGCTCCCAGCAGCTTATTATAAAAAGTGTGAAGATCAATAGCCAAAAATGTCCTCATTCCATGTCTCCTGAATGGATGATCTACCACTTTACTGACTAAATTCCCAGCAAAATATTGCTGCACTTCAAACAGCTAAGAACAAAATACTAGATTGATTCATGTTGTGAGAGGGAACAACACTGTGATATCATATAGAAAATTGGATGGTTACCCATTTGAGGAAAGAGCAGATTCTGAATAAATACTGTAACCTACAAGTGATTAAATGAAAGCTACTGCCCACCTTTAAAACTACACTACTATTCAGAAGCCCAAGCCCCAGTATAAACTAAGAGGTCAAGACTCCATGCAGCTACAAAAAAAACATGCACCATGGCAACAACAAAAAGAGCTTTCTACAATACTGCTCCATAGCACAGAATACTCTACCAGACAAACTAAAAAAGCTAGCAAACTAAGCACATTAAACTAATAAATGTAAGTACATCTGTTATAGTGAACTGGGTTAGATCTAAAATCGTAGTTAAGTTAAACTACTAAAACTCATGCTATACTCAGCAATTTGCAATCATAATGATTCATAGAAACTGTTATGCAATCAGTGTAAATATGTAATAAATAGTGTTAGCATCCCGTATATAATGCAGTGATTTTAGAAAATAATATTCATGTAAGAGCATGACTGTAGTAGTTGTTGAGGGACCAGGTTCTCTTATGTAAGGGAGCATATCCTGCTTTCTTCTCCCAACAGAGTGATGGGAGTGTTTGTTTGATGAGCACTGATGATGCAGTGATTGTTCTGGTGAAGACCATGAAAACCACCAGCCATGCTTGAGGATGCCATGGCAGGACTGCTTGCTGTCAATACCCCCACCCCCACCCCCAGAAGCAATAGATGGCCAACACAATCCACAGGTAAAAAACCCTTACTATCCTAGATGGATGCCTAAATGGTGGCCCCTCTACTCAGCCATCATTTCTATGATGGGCAGTGAATGGGCAGACTGACAGGGAGGGAGATGATGATTATTATGCAGCAACAGTGAAATATGTAAAAAAATGTATTTGTGCAAGTGTCACTCCTGTTAAAGCATAATTATAGTAGTTATTGACTTGCAAATGTTAGTTATAATGTAAAAACAAAATGAGTGGCACTTCAAAAGCAAACCAGTAAGTCCAAAATGAAGAATGCCAAGGACCAACGAATCTTAAAATCCACACAGTTTTATTCCAACAAGCCAGGTGCAACACAACCAAATTAACGCTATTCTTCACCAAATAACACTAAACGCGTTTTCGACCTAAAACAAAGGACTTCATCAGACAAAATAAAATCAATTTCCACACATTTAAGTACCATTCCCAAGGTAATTCAATTATCTTGGATCCAATAAAATACTACTTAAAAATTTAAATTGACAAATCACATTACACAGCTAATGAATATTCATGCTTATCTCTTAAAGTGCTTGAGTGCTTTACATTACTATTACATAGTAATCTATAGATTTTTAAATATGTATTTATATGTATTTATTTATTTATTTGTTTTTATATATTAAACAAGTGAATTATAAGGGTAATAGTAATGTAAAGCACTCAAGCACTTTAAGAGATAAGCATGAATATTCATTAGCTGTGTAATGTGATTTGTCAATTTAAATTTTTAAGTAGTATTTTATTGGATCCAAGATAATTGAATTACCTTGGGAATGGTACTTAAATGTGTGGAAATTGATTTTATTTTGTCTGATGAAGTCCTTTGTTTTAGGACAAAAACGCGTTTAGTGTTATTTGGTGAAGAATAGCGTTAATTTGGTTGTGTTGCACCTGGCTTGTTGGAATAAAACTGTGTGGATTTTAAGATTTGTTGGTCCTTGGCATTCTTCATTTTGGACTTATTAGTTATAATGTAACCTGAACGTAAATATTGATTTAATATGCAACTCAGAAAGTAATCTGTTAACAAATGTTTTGAAAACTTCTTACTGCTTCTTGGCCCATGTCATGGCCAAAAACGATCCTTGAACCATATAATCTACATGGTAACAAAGTTAAATTAATAAACAAAAGGCAAAATCCAAACTAAAAACAGCAGGTCATTGTTGCACTTGCTAATTGATACTAGTTAAGAAGCCAAATTAAAGATACCACTGTTATTGTTGCATTCTAAATCTTGTTGTGGCAGGCATTGTGCTCACTGATAATTGTTAAAACCTGATAACTGATTACTTGTAAACCATGAACCACTGTTGAGATTTAACATACTCTCACTCACTGAGCCACTGCTGTTCATTACAGATATTAGCTAGGATAGAAGTCAAACTAAATTGTAACACATTGCACCATTCATTAGTACTATTGTCTACTTACGTCAAGTTATCAGTAACCATTTGAAATTCAAGTTCAAAAATAGCAAGACTGAATGACTGAAAATGTAAACTTACAAGTCCAAGATTGCCATTCTTTGAAATCTTCCATTTACCCTGAGGTATGATGATCTTGGAGTTGATTTATAAGTTCAAGGGGTAGGGAGGACTAGTCACCCATTTCACGGGTGCAGAGGGGCTTGTCCCCCTGCAAAAAAAAACAAATTTAAATAATAAACACACCAAGGAATTCAATAAACTCCATGCAGGCTTAGTACAAAGCTTACATGGAGTTTACATATCTGTGGGGTGAGCAGCAGTGCTAATTGCATATGCATGCCACACATCACACCTACATTAACACAAGCATGGTTTCATGGTCAGCAACACTGTTACCAGGCAGAAAACCATGAAAAGCAGCACAAACACCTGCAGACATGTTTAAAGACAGGCAAACTAGTTCTGAGGGATTGTGTGGACAGCCACAGTGACTACTAGGGTTTAATATAAGGCAATGCATAAAGTTATAATACATTATAAGAAAGTGTAGTCACTGAAGAGTGCTGTACAAACCTGTTTTAGGAATACTGAATAAAGGTTTTGGTGGTGGTCAGCAAGAGTACATAGACTGCATTATAAATAATTTATTCTGTCGAAGTGTGTGCATTGGAAACGGCCACATACATGAACTGTAGGAATGAATACAGGGGAAGAGGACAACTGAAACATGGTAATACACAGCAGATAAGGGCATGTCAATGTACATACACCAGAAAGACAAGACAGATGTAGCATGAACAGTAATCACATATCTACATGATACAGTATGTACTGCTTTATACACCTCCTGTGTGTGTATAGTCATATAATCACACAGTTATTGTATAGTATGTGACTCTCACACAAGGTCACATATAAATGGAGGCGATGGGTTGTGATATAACCATCCTGACATGATCACTGGAGAGGAACCCATGCCATCAATGTAGTTATTGAGGTATGCATTTACTGGCTGCATCACAGGAACATGCATCACACATGCATCTTGTATAACACCTTGAAGGGAGTTCTTTATTTTCAGCTCCTAATGGTTATGCAGCAAAAAGAATACATAAGTATGGCTGAAAAGATGTGTGGTAGCTCACTGTGGCAAAAGTGATACACTTGAGTAAATCATCCCTGGAAGATGTGTTGGGAGGTACACAGAAAAGGGTGCATTGTACTCAATTATTGCTGTGATGAGGGCTGAGAACAATGGGATTACCATGCCCTTTGATGTGGATGCCCTGCATCTACTCAGCAGTTGTGCTACATACAAGGGATTAGTCACCACTGTGGGCATATGCTTGCAGAAGTTCTGCGTACTATTTGCCTAAGTACACAGGTCACAAACCACTTGGTCAGCACATAAGGGCATGCTGTCTATATTGTAATTAACTTGTGTATTTGCTTTCATAAAGGAAATTATCCCCACGTGAATTTGTATTCATCTACTGTGTCTTCATGGCTCTGGCAACAATCCTTTGTGTGTGTTAATACTGCCTGCATTATACCAATACAAATCTTGGATTCAACGATTGTCCACAAATTCCAATTGTCCACAAATCTGGTTAGACACAGGATGTTTAAGTTTGTCTTGGTATCTGAGACTTCAGTAATGAACAGGAAAGGGCCTAGTATAAGATCCTGAGGTATGGACCTAGTCACTAGAGTCTAGACAGAGGTGTCTTCACACACTTCAACATGTGTCCTGCATGTGATCCATTTCTCTATCCACTTGGTGACATTGGTATGTATGCCCACTTGAGACATTTTCACTGTAATACCGAATGTGGATTAGTGTCAAATGCCTTGGCTAAGTTATGCAGGATGATAATGTTTTCCTCATGTATGCCCCTGGTGACCTTCTTAAATAAATCAAACAGATTTAACATACATGATGTTGCCTTAACAAATCAAACATGGGTTTGGTACACAGTCGGGAGATTATCTGTGTTATTTTTGATAAGGTCCATGAGGACTCGTTGGTCTGTCTCACAAATGAGGAGAGTCAGGATTATGGATCTATAAATCCATGCATCATGTGATGTCCCCCCCCCTATTCAGATGAATGACTGCTGCTGTACACCCTTCTACAAGAATATAGGCGGTCTGGAAGATGTATTTAAGTAGGGATCCAACTGTGTCTGCTAGGTCTTGTTTTAAGTCATGATATAGGCAAACTGGGATGTTGTCAGGGGCCACTGATTCTATGTTATTAGCTGCAGAGAGCACACAGATGAGCTGCTCTCCTGAGAAGGTAAACCGAGTATTGTTTGCATGTATACTTTGGCTGATGGCCACTGGCAACAGGAGGGTGAAGTGTGAGACAAACTGCCATCTAGCACATTGTCTATTTTCTGGTGTTGATATGGCTGGTGGCCTCCACAAAAATCTCTGCATTTAGTTGTGTATTCCCCTTAACATTTTACACTTATTTAAATAAATGATTTGTGACACCTCCAAATACACTCTTGGTTATGCATTGTATGCCACACAGTGGTACTGTTCACACAGTCATATAAGTCTAGCAGTGTCACATAATTACAACAGTTGCACAACACATGCCTATATGTTTTTCATTGGAAAGCTGTATTTGAGCAGCCTGATACCATATAAGGACAAATTACAAATGATTTGTCTGCAGTTAATGCACAATAGTTACTGACACAAATGCTGATACTCACACTATGGTGCTACTGACCACCTCAATAATCCTTGCAAATATCAACACAATTGTGCATACAATGAATTCCACAAAATTGCATTTGAATCAGAAGATGTCTATAACACATGTGGATAAAACAAGACTTATGTGCCCATGTAATCAGTATGATTGTATATGGATGTATGTCACAGAGCATGTATTGATGGTAGGTATACATGTGCACACATGTGTCATACTGCAAGTGTCACTGTGATGGTTGAATGAGAACTGGGTAGAATGTTGATCTGCTCCACTACAAAAACACATACTGCAAGTGTCACTGTGATGGTTGAATGAGAGCTGGGTAGAATGTTAATCTGCTCCACTACAAAAGCACATGCCTTACTAAGCCATCAATATACATAGTATCATCCCATGTCAACAGTTCTCAGGAGGCATATTCCTACAGCTGTTATGGAAAAAACATGTAATGGAATATAAGCAGCATCCATCAGTACATTACCTCATATCACAGATTGTAATATGCTCTTGTAGGCCTACCGTACATCCACACCTCACCATAGTATATGTCGATGATAACAACATTGACATGTGAAATGTTCATAGGGTCATAGGAAATTAGTAAGCTAACAGACAAGATCATATACATTCCTAGCCATTATTTTACCATTTAAAACAAACTCCATATATCTAGATGATGGAAGATAGTAAGGCTATGTGTGTATGGGTGTAATGTTTTGATTGTAGCGCATAATGCCACTGTCCATATGTGACATGCACACCACACCATGACAGAATTATCAGTTACATATGCAGTGGTCTGGAGATGGTTTGTAGAGGCTCATTGAAGGACTCTGCTTCATGATGTGTATATGTATATTTGACATGAGGACATCCACCACTCCTCCGGAGGAAGGATGTCATGTGGTAAAATGAAAGAAAAGGACAGTGGATGCATGGGGTTATGTAAAAGGTTGTTCTAAGTGGTAGTGAAATGAATATAGATTCACAAGATCATACAATGACTGTAATATGCCACCAACCACTAACATAACAGTGACTGGGTCTGATTTGAACATTACACACACACACATATATATATATAGTTATAGATGATGACTTCCATACAATATAACACTAGCACCACCACATAAGTCTGACTTTAACACTGTCATGTTGCATGTTATGGAGTATATAGCATCACTATATGCTGAGAAGAACATGTTGGGAGGAGTGTCTGACATGGATGTAGAGTCACATCTCAGTGTAAAATTGTCTGAAAAGTAATATTTCAAACTATGCACACTCAATTTGCCTGCTGTCACATTAAACCCCCTAAATATCTAGGTCAAGAAGTATGAGAACACAGTACTTAATGTTACTGCCACAACACAAGTTTGACTTGAATACTGTCAGAGTGGACGATATACAGGATGACATCATCAATGTAAGTTAGAAGAAGAAGTTTGGAGGAGTGTCTGACACAGCTGTGGAATCACATGCCATTCTAAAATTGTCACCATACTTATTGTTGAACACACACACAAACAAGTAGGTTGCAGTGAGATTGGAACCCCGATCTAACTATATCCAGCACAGTATTTAACTCAAGCGCCACAGCACAAGTCTAGCATTTAGAGTGTCAGACAACAGTTTGTAGCTGAATACATCAGCAGTGTATGTTTGTGAGAAGAAGATGATAGTAGGAGTGGCTCACATGCTGTCCTAAAATGGTCTCTTGAATGTGAGCCAACTGAACACAAACACACACACACACACATACATCAGTTGACTGCAGTGAGAGAAGAACCCCTACTTAATTAAGTACACCAGCTACAGAACTCAGTACTTAATGCAGGTACCATGGCACAAGTCTGATATTTACAATGCTGGACAATTTATAGTGAACAACATCATCGCTGCATGTTTGAGATATATTGTTGGGAGGCCTGTATGAAATGGATGGGTATTCATGCAGGATTGTCAAAATATTTGTACTCCATGAGACTGGATTGCTGACAGTAGGAGACACACTTACACTTCTCTGACCAGACCCAAACTCACACCAGTTGCAGGATTAGAACCCCTACCTAACTAAGTATGCCAGCTAGAGAATTCAGTACTTAACACAAGCACCATGGCACAAGTCTGACTTTTACAATGCTGCTGGACAACTTATAGTGGACGCCATCATCACTGCATATTTTAGAGATGATGTTGGAAGGCCTGTATGAAATGGATGGATAGCCATGCATGACTGCCAAGATATTAGTTCTGCATGGGACCGGATTGATGATAGTAGACTACAGACGGATGTCCCTCTGACCATGCACACACACTTACACATATATAGAAACACACACATAATATGACTGCTAATTTAACACATATGTAAGTATTTTGTTCCCATCTGCAAAACACAGTAGTTAATGATTGCAGCACCGAGGTATGTTTTTGCCTTGTCATAGTGGTCTTTATAAATGATGCCATCATCATTATATGATTTGGTTAACATATCCTGTTACGAGAGTGGTGTGTAAAGTGTGGCTATACTATTTCCTATTGTGTTTCCAATGTGCAGGTATACTTTAAGAGACAGCTTGTCAAACTAGATGCCAAATACTGTCAGGAATGCATGTAGCAGAACTGAGACATATGTAGCTGTTTCCCAGTATGTTGTGTTATTGACGCATACACACATGCACATTTTTTGTGATCAGCATGGATGCAACTGTGTATGTATGTGTGTTCATATTTGTGAAGAATTACTGTTCACATTAATACATGTGTAAGGCAATCTGAATGTCTGTTGTCATTATAAAGGTGTACATGGTACATAATGCAGTTTTACCATTTATTTCTGTAGTGTAGTCGACATTTGGGAACTAATACTGATATATAAAGTTTCAAGTGCATTGGTGCAGGTAACACTTGACTCAGTGTAAATATGTGTTCAGTCAGTGAAAAGTACCTTCCCTTTGGTTGTGCTTTTACATAGATTTTAATGGGATGAAGACTAACTGGGCACTAAACATAAGTACTACATGCTAATAAGCACTTTCCATAGACTACCATCGAGTAGACAGTTTGCTTGATTAATAGCAAAGTGCACATGCAAGATACATATTTAAGAACTCCTACTTGAAGTTGAGAAGTACTTATCCATACTGGCTATGGCAGACATAACTAACAGATAATATGGTGTTCATAACTACTTCATATTGGAAATGTTATGTCATAAATTCTTTAACATTAACAAAGTATTTATACTGCTTTCCCCATTTGTGCGTAAGTAAGCGACAAACAAACAGAGGTCTCTGGTTCACTGAGAAAGTTATGAGAGTTCTATTGGTTTGTTTTCTTCTGCACAAACACGCTACGCAGAGAGGTGTGGCAGTCAACAATTTGGATGATACTGAGTGGAAGAAATACACATGCTGCCCAACTGTCTCTGCGGCAGCAGGTGTAACAGCAGTGAGCTCTTATTTTGAGCACAGATGATACAGGGTTTGAGTCCAGCCCAATCTATTTTTTTAAAATGTATTGATGATGCAATTAAATAATTACAAGTGATAATTTTTGCACATGTGAGAGGAGCTGACTACAGTGAAGAATTGTATAAATACAAACACTACTCAATTGATTTGTCAACAGTACAGATATAGATTTGCATATTTATACATTCAGCAATCTAAATACATTTATATGACATTTTTTATATGATTGCCTTTATTCTACTGTAACTATGTGTTATATTAGTGCAGTGAGTTTAAGCAGCATTACACAGAGGTAAAGCACTATGCCATAGGATGTTAATAGTCATTCACCTTCACTCGGCATTGGTGCAAGATGCTAAACTCCGCGCAAATGCAGAGGACAAAAAGTGAAGGGCTTCATTGGGGATTTATTATTTATGTGTGCGGTGTGAGATTCTATTTTTATTTGGCCAGATTCAAGGTGTGAAAATGAGGTAGCTATAAAAGTGATGAAATCGGGGGCAATCAGGGGGAAGAACAAAGGGGAAGCAATATAGGAATGTGCAGGAGGGAACTGGGAAAGAATCATAACTATCCACTTCTTCAACAATGAAAAATGAACATGGATAGAATATTGGATGAATTTGGACTGTCACCTCAACAAAGATGGGTAACAATGTAGTAATGCTGTATAGCCAATTAGACCGAATCAAGTGAGTGATCGAGAAGACATGTGTGAAGTTGAGAGCTATGTATGGGATGATTTTTTTTTTTTTTTTTTGGGACGGGTGCCCATTTTTGTGTCTTTACTTCAGTAAGAGAGGATTGTTGGGTAAGGGACATAGGTATGCGATAGCAGAGAGTTATTCCATGTGTATGTGTCCATTAGAGGTAGTAATCTTCAGCCATGCAAGATTCACACATCCATAACTCTCCAAAGTACTGGTGATCAATGCATGGCCTCAGTTTAGCTTCATACATTTGTAATGAAATATCTTTATGTAGAGAAGTTGTGCCATAACATGACCTCAGCTTGGCCCACCCCCTCGAAAGAACAATGTACCCTTGCATGTGCCATTACAGGAATTCTCCTTTGCTCCCACCAGCAAAAGATCAATGTATGGTTTTATGTGCCATCCAACCTGGCCTTCATTTGCTGCCAATTGCATATCATACTATTCCTAGGTAATACACAACACACGATGTAAGGTAAATGTGGTAGACTGGCTTTCACACTGCACATCTCTGAATGCTGGTCAGATAACTACTGAATGGCCAAGCAACAAAGATTGGTATAATGTCAAGCAATAGTCCTAACAGGTTGCATGATCACTAAGTGCAGTACATCCAAATCTATTTCATATAATACATGTATAAATAACAGCTAATAGTTTGATATCAGTTAAAATGCATTGTGGAAGATTGTTGTGTGATGGATAACTTACAGTTGTTTGCTGCCAAGCTGTTTGTATTGAAAACAGGGATAAGGCACCCATCCTGTTTTCTGAAGGTGTATTGGAGTGAGATTGGAAATCCAGACCTCTGCAGACATACCTCCTGTGTAGGAATAAGCTGTAGTTTCCCTTTGCTTTTCTCCATCTGTCTTACTTTAGTGGATGATGGAGGTGGGGGCGCATTGTTTGGACAATGTGCAGCTTAGCACAAACAGGTTTATTTATTTATTTTATTTATTTAACATTTGTTTACCGGAAAAGTCAGACTTGGAACAAAGCCAATCTTCAGTAGAGGCCTGGGGAGAAATGCTCCAGACACATGTCTTTGAAATGTGGGAGGAAACAGGAGCCCCCGGAGGGAACCCACACGAATGCAGGGAGGACATGCAGACTCCACACAGAAGGCACTCCAGTTGAGAATTGAACCAAAGAACCTCTTGCTGTGAGGTGACAATGCTACCACTGCACCATTGCACCATCCAGTTTTGTGTATAGAGCAGCATTGCACAAAATGATAGCTGGATCACCCAGGTAGCAGATGGGACCCAGACAACCAAAAAATAGAAACCGGATGCTTTCTAATAATGTAATTGTACATCGAGCAAACCCACTAAGTGCTGTTGAACTGTAATTAACAGTGAGAACTTAACAATGAATACTAACTTAGGGGATGTTATGTAACTTACTTTGTTGCAGTAGGTGTTAAGTCTAGGTCTGAAGTCTAGATGGTCCTGGGTTCAAGTACAAGGTGTGCAGTCTTTGTTTTACTATTGCAACATTGCAATATTTAGCAATGAACTGATGCATAGAGAAACCCTTTCCCAACTTACTGTCAATGCAGAACTAACATCCATATGGTCCAAGGTTCAAATACAGTGTATGTCATTCAATTTTACTGTTGTTCCAATTCACATTATAGTCACTCTCACTTATAGCAGGTGATCTAGTGTAGCATATATAATATTTATATGACTTAGGACTGAGAAAGTAATATTGTGTCAGTTATGTAATTATTTATTAATCTATGTATTGTCTAGTTAATAGAAAAAGTATGACTGGGGGTATAATGTGTACTACATTCAGCCAAGTATATTCCTGCTACATGGCTTGGCATGCCATTCCCATTGGACCAAAACAATTACAGAATTGACTGAGAATAAATAAGTAACCCACCAAGGGATAAATGCTCCGTAGCCAATAGAACGCAAAATAACTGTAATAAATATAAATGCTCAGGAGAAACCCAGCACAGAATCAAATGCCCAGCATGCAACTGTCCACTCAAAATGCAGTCTCCAACAATGATAGTATATAATACCCTCTTTTATCTATCTGCTGTTGGAACTTATATTATATACTATCATTGTTGGAGACTGCATTTTGAGTGGACAGTTGCATGCTGGGCATTTGATTCTGTGCTGAATTACAGAATTGGCTGCATCTCAAATAACATAGGAATTACATTAGTTATCAAACTTCGGCATCACTTACCATTGCCCAAACACATTGCACCCTTTGCACCTTGTTTGTGTGATGCTCAGCTTTTTCAGATGTTGTCAAATCAAAAAGAGCGTCATCTGAGTAAACATTATACATGCAATTGGCGGGAAAATATCATTCTGCATTGGTCTTGCTCTGTGAAAGACATAGGAGATGTTTCTGGTGAGGGCTTGAGATTAGGGCTCAAAGGTGGGGTGTCCAGGAGTCCACAGTGTTTGTGGGACTTCTTGTGAATGACCATGGGACCTGGATCCTGCAGAGGCACTATCATGGTTCACAATCAAGGACAGAGGCATGGAATAGTCTGGCCCAGGCTCTGACCAGTGCTACTGGTATCCCCTGCACTAATGAACAGTGTGGGAACCACTACCAAGATCTCAGGAGGAGGGATACCATCTAACATTGAATTGAGGAATGCTGGACTGGTGGCACCCCACAGATGTGTACATATGACTTTCAGACATTACTTGTAATAGTTTAAAGCTGCTTATAGTCAGGTTTGGTATTCATTATGGTATTCTATTCTGTTGTGTTTTTTCCACAACTGAGGCAGATCATGATCTCAATGTTAGAGCCCATGAAAAGTTGATTGGCATGAATGTGAGCAGTGTGTGGTACATATGCATCTCAACAGTACTGTTATTGTAGCAATAAAAGTAAAAGACTGCTTCGTAATACCTCTCTACTCTATGGGTTCTGCAGAATGTTCAGATTGTTGCCTCATAATTTTGGTTTGTTTCTCGGAAATTGTGTTTGTCTGGCAAATCTTAACCAAAGCAGCCATTGAGGACTGTAGTCAGAAAATGACACTTGTGTTTCATACGTCATACCTTTCAGAACATCTGTGCTACTGCAAAGCTTGTTATGGTATTACTTTTCTAGGTTTGTAGCCGAATATGCAAAATGTGTTGCTATTTGTGTGCCTTTGTACACCCAGTATTTACTGCTTGGTCCATATTTTTGGCTGTAAGAGGTTGTGAGGTATGGGCTTAGTTGGTATATAATGCAATAATACCTGTCACAGATTTCTACTGATTGTCCAGTCTTTGTATAGTTACAGATATAATTGTGTTTTTCAGTCAAATAATTGCATATTATGTATGCACTGTTGGAGCTTTTCTCCCTGGGCCTCCACTGAAAATGGGTTCTTCTGACCCAGGTGGACCATCCCGGTAAACAAATGCCAAATAAACAAACAAACAAACAAACAAATAAACAAACAAATGAATAAATAAATAAATAAATAAATAAATAAATAAATAAATAAGGGTTGAGGACTGATGTCACTAAATTATGTCAGACGTGAGAGAATCAGACCCCAGACGTTCAGAAAAGTCATGCAAGTACAAAACCTGTTACTGTATCACCTTAATAAGTTTGTAAGAGCAAGTATATAGGAGTCATTCCTATTTTTCAGACTTTGGCCACCTATTACATATTACTTTGTCCACATTTATTGCTGTAAGAGTTTGAGGCCTATGAATACAGTACTATAAAACAGAGCATACATCTCGCAACTGCAAAAGGAAAGTATGCATGCAGTACTCTGTGGGAACACAGAACACTTTGGTAGTAGAGAGTAGTCAGCAGCTGTGGGTTCAAACACCACAATTACTGAATGAACAAGTACTGTTATGTTTTCATCATTATTTCACTGTAACTGCAAACATGTCTAACAGTGGCAGAAATGGCCTGCTGGAAAAAGTACTTTGTAGAACTGGAGTCTGCATATGGGCAATATATGTGCACATCAAGGATTGCTGGCTGACGTCTGTACTATAGTGTGTATTTGTTATCAATTGGATATTCAGAAACTTTATGAGAAAGTTTCTTTACAGTTTGTACTGCTTATAGTAAAGGTAACATAAAAAGAGTGAAATACTTGTATCACTGCTTTGTATGTCACTTATGATGTTGCTAGTGTTCTCCCTTTCTTTTCTCTCTCTCCCCATCCCTTATGTTCTTTCTTTTTCCTTTTTTCCACAGCACAGCAGGGGAGGCCTGTTCCATGGAAGCCATCTGCCCCCACTCCACCAGCTAAGGCACCACATCCCAGCATATTAGGGACACACCCTGGCAGCACCCCCTCTGTAGCTCTGCATTACCTGGGCCTTCAGATAGTTCTACCCCACAGGATAGGCCAGTGGTTCCCTCCAGGAGTAGTGGCAGAGGTGGTGCTTTTATCTTCTGTGCTGAACTGCCAGGTTTGGTGCATTGGATTGTGCACCACACAGTTGGCGTACGCCTATGCTGGTGAAGACACTGCTCTCCATCATTGTTCTGAATAATACAAGGCCACACAGACATCAGACACTGCAGCCATTGACACAGTATGGTGACAGTGATGACAGTCCACTAGGTGAGGACTCAATTCTCACTGTCTCCAAACTTGATGTCCATGGGTTCTTGATGTCCTCACTCTCTCCCTAGCCATGGTGTTCACTCCCCTCTTGTGTCCTTCATCATCCTTATGTCTCATCTTGTATGTCCTTTCTGTCCACCATTGTTTCCTCACCTAACCACCTTACCTTACCCCCACATACCTAGAACCCTACTCCAACATTCCTCTCTCTCTCTCTGCCAAAAAGAAAAAAAGGGCACTTATCCCCACAAAAAATATATATCATTCCATACATACAGTGAATATAAAAAGTGTACACACCCCTGTTAAAATGCCAGGTTTTTGTGATATAAAAAAATGAGACCACAATAAATCATTTCAAAATTTTCCCACCTTTAATGCGACCTATAATTTGTACAATTCAATTGAAAAACAAGCAAATATGTTAGGGGAAAAAATATGTACAATAAGCTGGTTGCATGAGTGTGCACACCCTTAAACTAATACTTTGTTGAAGCACCTTTTGATTTAATTACAATGTTCCGTCTTCTTGGGTACAGACCTGACATCAGTTAAAGAGACTCTAATTAACCTCAAATAAGGTTCAGCTGTCCTAGTAGTATTTTCCTGACATTTACTCAGTTGCCTGCTACAGCAAATGTCATGTTTCACAGAGAGCTTACAAAGCATCAAAGGGATCTCATTGTTGAAAGGTATCAGTCAGGAGAAGGGTACAAAAACATTTCCACAGCATTGGATATACCATGGAACACAGTGAAGACAGTCATCAAAAAGTGAAGAAAACATGGGACAACAGTGACATTGCAAAGAACTGGATGTCCCTCCAAAATTGATGAAAAGACAAGATGAAAACTGGTCAGGGAGGCTGCCAAAAGAACTTCAGCAACACTGAAGGAGCTGCAGGAATTCCCGTCAAGTACTGTTTGTGTACTACATGTGACAACAATCTTCCGTATTCTCCATATGTCTGGACTATTTGCAAGATGGAATCCTTTTCTTACACAAAAAAAATCCATGCCTGGCTAAAATTTGCAAAACTATACATCAAGTCTCCTAAACACATTTGGGAAAATGTGTTATGGTGTGATAAGACCAAGGTTGAACTTTTTGGCCACAATTCCAAAAGGTACGTTTGGCGCAAAAACAACATTTCACATCACCAAAAGAACACTATCCCCACGGTGAAGCATGGTGGTGGTAATATCATTCTTTGGGGTTGCTTTTTTTCAGCTGGAACTGGGGCTTTAGTCAAGGTGGAGGGAATTATGAAGAGTTCCAAATACCAGTCACTTTTGGCCCAAAACCTTCAGGAGTCTGCTAGAAAGCTGAAGATGAAGAGGAATTTCCCCTTTCAACACGACAATGATCCCAAGCATACATCAAATCAACAAAAGAATGGCTTCACCAGAAGAAAATTAAAGTTTTGGAATGGCCCAGCCAAAGCCCAGACTGAAATCCAATAGAAAATCTGTGGGGTGACCTGAAGAGGGCTGCGCACAAGAGATGCCCTCACAATCGGACAGATTTGGAGCACTTTTGCAAGGAAGAGCGGGCAAATATTGTCAAGTCAAGAGGTGCCATGTTGACAGACTCCTACCCAAGAAGACTGAATATTGTAATTAAATCAAAAGGTGCTTCAACAAAGTATTAGTTTGACTGTGCATATTTATGTAAGCAGCTTATCGTATGTTTTTTGTTTTTTATATTTTTCCCTTAACAGATTTTTTTTGTTTTTCAATTGAATTGTACAGGTTATAGGTCACATTAAAGGTGGGAAAAGTTTTGAAATGATTTATTGTGGTCTCATTTTTTATATCACAAAAACCTGGAATTTTAACAGGGGTGTGTATACTTTTTATATCCACTGTAGTTCTCCATTTCACAGACACATGTCTTCATGACACCCTTGATTTGGTCCTGTTGTAGTCACCTCTCTCTCTCTGTAGGTGACAGTCCAAAGTCAGCTAATATTGTATATATCTACTCTGTTTTCAATATTGAAGAAATGGATATCTATGGTTCCTTCCTACACCCTTCCTGCACACTCCTGCCCTTCTTTCACTTTGTTTTCCCCCTGCTTGCTCCCCATTTCACCACTTTCTTGTCTTCCCCATTTCTTTTCTTTAGAGAATCTGTTCACAATGGTGTGCAGTGGTGCATGATGGTGGAACAATGCACTGCTATGGCAAACCTTAACCCCGGCACTGTAAACGACCCCACTACTCCCACTTACCAACAACAAGTAATACTAAACCTCCTCAGAAAAGGTACTGACTTGTTCATATTAAATCTAAACATTAGAAGCATTCTAAACAAAAGACAAGAACTCCATGCCACCCTTGCATTATACTCCCTAGATACAGCTGCCATCACTAAGACCTGGCTTAAACCAGACATCAGTGACAAAGAAATAGTTCCCCCAGGGTACAACAAATATAGAAAGGATAGAACATCCAAAAGAGGTAGAAGCATTGCTCTACTGTCCAAACAAAACCTCACACTTGAAATCATTTACCACAACCCCCCCCAGAAATTCAAAAATGCAGAAGTAGTACTCACCAGAATAAAAATCTGCTCAAAAAAGAACCTAATTGTTATCAGATCCTATACCCCCACCCCTGGCAAAAACACCAACACACTAGAATCCATTCTACAATGGAGAGCAAATAATTTCTCACAAGAGACTATCATACTTGGTGACTTCAATAACAACTGGTCCATTTTTAACTCACCACACCTTACAGACCACATTAATCTCCACAGATTCACTCAATTAATACAAAATGCAACTAGGGTAGACAAAGCCACAAAAAAAAAAGAGTACATTCTGGATTGGATGCTTACAAACAAGCCACAACTATTACTCTGGCATTCTCCCTAACTCTCTTTGTGACCACCTCCCAACATTTGTCCTCCGACGTCATATAAACCCAATTAAATCATACTCTTCCTGGCAAATTTGGTATTTAAAAAAATTCAAATCCCAAGACTTTGTCAGCACCCTAAAACTTTGCAATTGGAACCCTCTAACAATCTCCCCCTAGAAGCTGCTGTTGATTATTTTAACACTGGGACCAGTGAGGGACGTACACAATGGGAGGATGGCGAGTACACACACAGTACAGTATAATTTCCTTTAAGAGCACACAGAGATCACAGTCAGTCTGGGCATGGTTTCTGCCTCTTTCTCCAGATCCCTAATAAGTCTCCCCACTGGCACAGCTATAGGGTTAAGATCGGGTCTACTTCACCGTATCGCATGTTGGAAATATTGAACGGCATAAACATTGAAAATGCCATACATCGAAAGTGTTGCTGTGGGATTATGGTACAGTGGGGATGAGAAAATTTTCTCTTTCCCCACTGTAGTGAGATCTCGGAGTTGGTATATATAATTAGTGGAGAGTGTGGGGGGTGCATCCCTCCACAAGAACAGTTTTGATGTACGGCATTTTCTATATTGTTGTCTTTCGACAGTATAATATAGACGCTTAAGATCTTAGCTGAGTGGTCAAGCCAAAACCTCCAGCAGCCTTTCTGTCCAGTCAATCCTTCGTGTCCCTGCCCAAATAGCTGACACACACACACACACACACACACACACACACACACACACACACACACACACACACACACACACACACACACTCTTTGAGATCTGATATATATATATATATATATATATATATATATATATATATATATATATATATATATATACAGACAGACACTCCTGGGGAAGGCTGGCACAGGTTTACTAGCTATGCCCCCTTCTACCCAGACTATAAGGTAGTTATCACTACCACCAACCACTACTTATCAGCTACTCTAAGGCCCTTACAAAGGGTGACCAGTCCTACTGTGTAATGTTACTATTATCCAAATGACAAGCATGAGCAAGACTTTCAAGGCTATTTAAGAGTGGCCTGTACAGTGTCACCAAATACATATGCAAGTACTTTAAGAGCTTAAATATCTCTAAACAAACCAGCCACAATTAAAAGGTTTAAATATATTTAATAGTAAACAATACAAGAACAAGACAATTCTCAAACACAGTAACTACAGAGTTCAGAATCACAGGAAATAGTTTAAAAAAACATTGCAGGACAGTCTCAAATAAATACTGAAAACATCTAAACTAATCTTTACTGTATTCCTATCTATAGCTAAAAGATACTATGCCCTAAATAACTTACTTACAAAGCAATGCAAATGCAGATGAGTGGATGTTCTTGCTAGGTCCAAGACAAAACACAAAGTGCACAGACATTCTCTAAGATAGTTCTTAAATTAATAATCAACATTACTGCTGGATTAGCTCAGATGACATCACTCTTTGTCACCTGTCTTCAGTTCCCAGGCTAAATAGATACTTAATATTTAACACCTCTGTGTCAAAAATACATATCTCTCAGAAGTGTGCAGCTGCTAGGAAGTCATAGAGCAATAAAAACACTTTTACATTTGAAACCTAGTAATTATTTCTGTTTCAGACAATAGAAAAAAACTCTAGCTCTAGACATTGTGTTTGTTTTGCTGAAATTGAGAGATAACACAATTGTAAAACAATCACAACTTATTTTCTTGAAGTTTTGTAAGTTAACTCTCTGTGTTCCAGCTTCTACTATTAAAACATGCATTTGCACAGGTATATAGTTTATATACATTTCTGTTCTTTTCCACTAGGATACATTGTGGACACATCCTTGAAGCTCAGTACTGTACAAACTCTGTTTAACACACACGCTTCTGTATCAATGGTTTAATATACACATAACATGTAGTTATCTTACATTAGTAAGACAAACATATGAATCATATTAATATTCACAAATGACATAGAATTATTTATAAAATTCCAGACAGCTGGGCTGGCAGTGTCACATTTCTCCCCTCCTCAAAAACTCAAGCTAGTTTTTAAAGTGACCCTTGAGGAACGTTACTTGAGAGGGGGAACCTATCTGGGAATACACTACCCCATTCCCTGTCTTGAGAGCCCATCTACATTGGCATTGCTAACCCCACTGCGGTGCAGCACTGTCATATCATATGCTTGCAACCCTAGGCTCCACCCTAGTAACTTGGCATTTTGCTGACTGGTTCAATGTAGCCATGTTAAGGGATTGTGGTTTGTAACTAGAGTGAATTTCCTTCCATACAGATAAGGCTGAAGTTTCTGCAGTGCCTACACTATGGCTAGACATTCCTTTTCTACAGCAGCATAGCATTCCTCCCTGGGTTGGAGCCCACAACTGAGATATACCACTGGGTGCTCTTCTCCCTCTGAGGAAACCTGGCTAAGTACAGGCCCCACCCCATGATTTGAAGCATCCACCTGCACAACAAATTCTTTACTGTAATCTGGACTGGCTAACACAGGGGGCCCTCCCAAAGATCCATTAAGCTTCTGGAATCCCTGATCACAAACTCGGGTCCACATTACCTTATCTGGCCTGTTTGTCCTTGTCAGGTTTGTGAGGGGATCATCTATGGTATTATAACCAGGGATTAACTTTCTGTAGTACCCTGTTGTGCCTAAGAATGCCCTCACCTGCTTTTTGGTAACAGGGGCAGGCCATACCTGAATGGCTTCCACTTTGGTGGTTTCTGGCCTGATCTTAACACTCCTCACTCTATGTCTCAGGTAGGAGACCTCTGCCATATCCACCTGACATTTGCTTGGCTTAATGGTCAACCCTGCCCTCTGTAGTCTGTCCAGCACCTCCCTAACATGCTGAAGGTGCTCTTGCCATGAATGGCTCTAGATGGCAATATCATCAAGGTAAGCAAGGGCAAAATCTCCTTCTCCTGCTAGGATATGATCTACCAGCCTCTGGTATGTCGCTGGGGCATTTTTCATTCCAAAGAGCATCTTTGTGAACTCATACAAGCCAAAAGGAGTCACAAAGACTGCCATCTCTCTAGCACTGGGAGTCAAGGGCACCTGCCAGTAACCCTTGGTAAGATCGATGGTGGTAAGATACTTAGCCCCACCCAGCAGCTCTAAGGCTTCATCTGCCCTAGGCATGGGGTAAGCATCTGACTCTGTGTGACTATTTAATTTCCTGTAGTCCACACAGAACCTGGTGCTGCCATCCTTCTTTGGTACCAGCACCACTGGGGTGGCCCAGGGACTGCTGGACTCCTGCATTACCCCTAGTTTAAGCATTTTCTGTATCTCCTCCCTCAGAGTCTGTTTGACTCTCTCAGGCACCCTGTAAGGGGCCTGATTAATACGCCTTTGGGGTCCTGTATCCACATGGTGCTGCACCGGGTGAATGCACCCTGGTTTCCCAGTGAACATATCCCCAAACTCCTGTAACACTGCTCGGATTTCTCAAACCTGGGTAAGGGATAGTTGCTGGGACATTGCTACCCCTTCCACTGAGGTGTCAGTCTGAGCTTCACTGAGGAGATCAGTCACCAGATTCCCCTCAGACTTCTCCTGAAATCCACTGCAAATACTCAGCACATGGGCCTCCCTATCATGGTAAGTTTTCATCATGTTAACATGGTACAACTTGTGCCACTGCCTCCTGTCTAGCAGTTCTACCATGTAGCTAACATCACTGACCTTCCTTACCACCTTGTAGGGTCCCTCCCAAGCTGCCTGCAGCTTGTTTTGTCTGACAGGAATGAGAGCCGTTACCTGCTGCCCTAGAGCATACTCTCTAGCTCAAGCATTCCTGTCATGCCAGACTTCTGCTGTTGGCCTTCTGCCAGGTTCTCCTGGGCCAAACCCATGAGTTCCCTGAGCCTTGTCTTGAGGTATAGGACATATTCCACAATAGACTCCTTGTGGGATTCACACTCACCTTCACACTCAACTCGACTCACATCTAGAGGTCCCTTCACCCTATGCCCATACAGCAACTCAAAGGGTGAAAAACCTGTGGATTCCTGGCTCACCTCTCTGTAAGCAAACAACAGATGGGGCAAATATTTGTCCCAGTCCCTCTTAAACTGGTCTGCAAATGCCAGTATCATTGACTTGAGTGTAGAGTTTAACCTCTCAATAAAACCAATAGTCTGGGGGTGGTAGGGGGTGGTCTTTAGGTGTTTCACCTCCGGTACTTCCATAGACAAGCCAGCAGGTCTGACATGAAATTGGCACCTCTGTCAGTCAGTATTTCTTTTGGGAAACCTACACTGCTGAAAATCTGTAACAAAGCATTTGCCAACATTTCTGCCTCAATGGAGGACAGAGCCACTACCTCAGGGTATCTGGTAGCATAATCTACCACCACTAGGATATACTTTTTCCCTGTGGAACTTAGGGTGCTCAGAGGCTCCACAATATCCATAGCTACCCTCTGAAATGGCTCCTCAATCACAGGCAAAGGCATCAAAGGAGATTTCACCTTGTCTCCTGCCTTGCCTACCTTTTGGCACTGCTCACAGTTCCTGCAGTACCCTGTTACATCTTCTGCCCAGACTATAAGGTGGTTATCACTGCCACCAAGCAATACTTATCAGCTACTCTAAGGCCCTTACAAAGGGTGACCAACATACTGTGTAATGTAACTATTATCCAAATGGTAATTGTGACCAAGACTTTCAAGGCTATTTAAGAGTGGTCTGCACAGTGTCACCAAATACATACACAAGTATTCTAAGAGCTTAAATATCTCTAAACAAACCAGCCACAATTAAAATGTTTAAATATATTTAATAATTAATAAAATAACAAGACAATACTCAAACAACATAGTAACTACAGAGTTCAGAATCACAGGAAATATTTTAAAACAACATTGTGGAACAGTCTCAAATAAATACAGAAAACATCTAAACTAATCTTTACTATATTCTTATCTATATCTAAAAGATACTATGCTCTAAATAACTTACTTACAGAGCAAGACAAATGCAAATGAGTGGATTTTCTTGCTAGGTCCAAGACAAAACATAAAGTGTGCAAACATTCTCTAAGAGTGTTCTTAAATTAATAATCAACATTATTGCTGGGTAGATGGCATCACTCTATGTCAGACGACTTTAGTTCCCAGGCTAAACAGATACTTAGAATTTAACACCTCTGTGTCAAAAATATATATCTCTCAGAAGTGTAGAACTGCTAGGAAGTCAGAGCAATAAAAACACTTATGTTTGAAACCTAGTAATTATTTCTGTTTCAGACAATAGAAAATCCTCTAGCTCTAGATATTGTGTCTGTTTCACTGAAACTGAGAGATAACACAATCTTAAAACAATTTCAACTTATTTTCTTGAAGTTTTGTAAGTTAACTCTGTGTGTTCCAGCTTCTACTATTAAAACATACATTTGCACAGGTATATAGTTTATATACACTTCTGTTCTTTCCAGTAGGATACACTGTGGACACATCCTTGAAGCTCAGTACTATAGAAACCCTATCAAGCAAAAAAGTGATGAGTGCACCATGGACTGTAGCACAAACTCCAATTGAATGAATTCCAACGAAATCTTCTTGCTGAGCAAAATCCACATTTATTGTTAAAAATAAAGAAACTGCAGAAAATTGTGAGCGCTTTCGCGTTGTTATCCAACTCTTCATCAGACATAAAAACAGTTAAAAGGTGGCTCATTATAAACACCTGCATATCATGACATCATAGCACTCTTAAAGGAACCAACATATAAAAAGACACAATCATAAAAAACAAAATAAGAATTAAAAATACATAACATCACTTGTAATAGCGTAGGTTGCATGATGCTTAATGTTTCAAAGGTCTGGAAGCTAAGAACGGCTTAATAGTAAGCCTATCATTAAGCCCAAATCTATGGGCTTGTAGCTTCAAGATCCATTTACCTTCCCTCTCTTCAACCCTATTCTTGATGTTACCTAATCTACCATCAGTACTAACCATTTCAAGAACCAGGAACCTGAACATGTGTGTATCACCTTGCTCCACAACATGTTTCGCCAGTGCATTCAAAATATTTCTTTTCGCTATGGCGTATATATGCTCTCTAATACATTCGCGTAGTGATCTAGTCGTCATCCCTACATAAAATTTCCGACAGAGTTGGCAATCAGCTAAATATACTAAATTCATAGATTTGCAAGTGGCATAATGTTTAAATGTGTATGTCCTCTTAGTCTCAGGATGTATATAAATATTGGTATTAGCGATGTGTCTACATTGGTTGCAAGTATGACAGGCAAAAGTGCCTGTTTTGTGACTCTTCTGAGCTGGAGTTTGTGTCCTATCATAACAAAGTAACCTGTTCAATGAAAGCATGTTCTTATATGCTACTCTGGGTTTTGTGTCTACCAGGGAACTAATATACAATAGATTTGTGGATGATGTGTTTCTCCTATGGGGAGGAACTGTTGAACAACTTTTAAGTTTTGTTACATATCTTAATGCCTCCACAGAATTTCTTAGCTTTGATTGCACTCATTCTACAGACAACATTGATTTTTTAGATGTTAAGATCATTAAGAGTACTCATGGCTTTGATACTGAACTCTTTAGAAAGACTTGCTGGAAGAATAATCTGTTACATCGTGAGAGCATGCACCCTCAACATATATACAGAAACATCATTAAGAATCAAACCACTAGGGTTTCTAGATTGACATCTAAACAAACAGCGTTCCATAAACAGAAAGCATGTTTAGCTAGGGATTTCATATCCAGGGGCTATGATAAGAAAGTAGTATCTGAGGCTATTTCTGAAGGTGATTCTACTAGAACCAATGAGGGAGCTCCGTTAATAAAAAGATCCAGCGTTCAACCCATTCAACCGAGGACCAGACATACATCCAGCACCAATAGGATTGTTATTCCGTATACCAATAGAAACAACCATGTCCTTGATATTTTCAACAAACATTGGAATCTGCTCATGATAGATGAAAATATTAGTTCCCTGGTAGACACAAAACCCAGAGTAGCATATAAGAACATGCTTTCATTGAACAGGTTACTTTGTTATGATAGGACACAAACTCCAGCTCAGAAGAGTCACAAAACAGGCACTTTTGCCTGTCATACTTGCAACCAATGTAGACACATCGCTAATACCAATATTTATATACATCCTGAGACTAAGAGGACATACACATTTAAACATTATGCCACTTGCAAATCTATGAATTTAGTATATTTAGCTGATTGCCAACTCTGTCGGAAATTTTATGTAAGGATGACGACTAGATCGCTACGCGAACGTATTAGAGAGCATATATACGCCATAGCGAAAAGAAATATTTTGAATGCACTGGCGAAACATGTTGTGGAGCAAGGTGATACACACATGTTCAGGTTCCTGGTTCTTGAAATGGTTAGTACTGATGGTAGATTAGGTAACATCAAGAATAGGGTTGAAGAGAGGGAAGGTAAATGGATCTTGAAGCTACAAGCCCATAGATTTGGGCTTAATGATAGGCTTACTATTAAGCCGTTCTTAGCTTCCAGACCTTTGAAACATTAAGCATCATGCAACCTACGCTATTACAAGTGATGTTATGTATTTTTAATTCTTATTTTGTTTTTTATTATTGTGTCTTTTTATATGTTGGTTCCTTTAAGAGTGCTATGATGTCATGATATGCAGGTGTTTATAATGAGCCACCTTTTAACTGTTTTTATGTCTGATGAAGCATTGGATAACAACGCGAAAGCGCTCACAATTTTCTGCAGTTTCTTTATTTTTAACAATAAATGTGGATTTTGCTCAGCAAGAAGATTTCGTTGGAATTCATTCAATTGGAGTTTGTGCTACAGTCCATGGTGCACTCATCACTTTTTTGCTTGATACTGTTTTACCTAAGGAGAGTGCTTTATCTGGCAGCGTTGTTTTTCTTTGTTTTATTGCTATACAAACCCTGTTCAATACACACTTCTGCACCAGTAGTTTAATATACACATAACTTACAGTTTTCGTACATTTGTAAGACAAGCATATGAATCATATCAATATTCAGAAATGACATAGAATTATTTACAACATTTCAGATAGCTGGGCTGGCAGTGTCACAATCTTAAATAGCATGGCCCCCACAAGAATAGTAAGAACTAAGTCCAATTACACACCTTGGCTTACCAGAGAAACTACACAAGAGTTTCTTGAATCTTGCTGAGAGTGTGCTGATTTGTGTTGTAAGCAGCTTTTTTAAAGCTTTTGAATAAAGCATTTGCAACTCATTTAAATTGTTATCATGTCATTCTCTCAGCCTGACATCTTCGCAAATACTTTCTTTGCAATTTTACCTTTAAGAATTGGTCCTGCAAGCAGGATATTTAAGAGGCAGCTGAAGTGTGACATCACAACCATTATTTGGTTTATGTTGAGGCTGTAAATGACCATGAAACACCATCATAAAGTAATAAGAACCAGGGTGATGCTTTTAACAGCTTCTAAGACCAGGTAGATTAGTTTGGGAACTTGGTTTCCTGTAGCACAGGAATTAAACATGTCAGGACGGCCACCAACTTAAATGTTCTAATGATAATAAGTTACAACAGACAGTAGATGCCCTAAAGGAACTTAAACTAGAGAAAATGTCAAAAAAGAAAGGGAACAGTTGCAGTGCTGAATGACTGTTTCTTATTGCACGTTGACTCTTAAACATAAAGGTCCAGAAAGAGCCAAATTAGTAGGAAACCTAAGTGCAAAGGAGTAGGAGCATACACAGATGCATATAACTGATAGGCATTACAGAAGGCAGAGGAAGAGTTAGGCAAAGTTAAAGTCTGAATTAATGAAAACATTGTGAATATTTTTATTTTGCTGCATTTTGGTTCCCCATAGCTGATAATCAGCTTTTCCCAGTTTCAGTCCTCATCTACTGGGTCTACCAGATCTGACTGACTTAATGGGGTATTCCAGACCTACATCTGGGCTATTGAAAAAATCAGGGCTCCTGAGGCAGCATTGTACTCCTGTCATGGAGTGTTTTCTACTAATTCCCTACTCCTTCTTGTGCCAAGTAACACTCCACCGGTGGGATGTGCAATGGCCATTAGTGCCGAGCTATCCCTCACTTCCACAAGGGGTTTATGTCAGCAGGACACTCCACCCATTCCCAGGCAGCACATCAAGATTGCTTTCCCAGTCTCCACATGGGAAATGAAATCACAGTAGTGTGCCCAGAGCATGAGCAAATTTCCCCACTAACTCCAAGCATGGCCTTATCCATCATACATCCTGTGTCATCAAGAACCCAAAACACTATTTGAACTTGGGTTGCCTGGGTCATAGTCAGAGCTTTATCCCTGTACACCACCAGTGTAGGTAAAAAATGAGAATTTTACTGTTTCTACTATTACCAGAAGGCAAAAGAGAAAGGAAAATTACAGGCTAGTATTTAAGGATTCCCTATTATTTAAGTGAATGTTCAATACTGCGAATGCCACTTTATCGTCAGCTAAATGTCAAAAAGGCCAAATCCCAAAGACACGGAACAGCGATTTTTTTTCCAAGGGAAAAAAATCGCTGGACCATTTTTGGGACTTTGCTGTTTCCTCCACTGTGCTGTCATCTCAGAGTTGGTATATTTAAGTAGGGGTGTGTGGGGGGCACAGCCCCCCACATTGGGGGTGTGATGGGCAAAGCCCCCTCACTTTATTTTGTGTTTTTTTTTTTTGCGGACCACCAATTTTTTTCCCTATGAAAAAAATCGCTGATCCATTTGTTTGGGATTTGGCCTTTTCGACATTTAGCTGTCGATATAGCGGTCTTCACAATATTGAATGTTCGCTTATTTAATAGGGAAGCTATTTAAGGCTAGGCCATGTGCCTTGATTCAAAGCTTGGACTGGGATTTAGTAAGTTGAAATGAAGAGACAATGGACTCCGATAGTTGAGAAAACTTCAAAACCCTGGGATGAACTGTAGTTGAGAAAAAACCTACTAGAAAAAAATGGTTATCATAGTAGGTGATCAGAAACTTGTTCTTACAGCTAGTGAATTCAACACAAAAATTGAAGAAAAAAAAGGAGAAAAGTAATTTGCCAGAGGACTGCTATAGAGTGTAATATAGAAGATATACAAAGATGTACACATATCATCCATAACGGAGAAATATTTTTTCACAATATAGGCTAATCATTCAACTTACAGTTTGTGCATATGTTAGCTGTAGCTTTCAAGATGTGTGGCAGGAGGGGGTCTGTCATTCTAGATGGATATAAATCCTGGAAAATAACAGAACATATGTGGTAAAAGTTAAGAGAGGTGACAATGGTAATTGTAGTAGATGATGAAATAGTTAATAGGAAAGCCATATTCAAACTCAAGCAGAGAATGATTTGGAAAACAGACATGAGATGGGAAGTCACAAGAAGGTAAGGTGGCTCAGATTTTTTAGCTGCATTAAAACTGGCAATTCCTAAAACTGAAATTGATGCAAAAATACAGTTAATTTGTATCAGATGTGAAAAAGGAAACTACTAAGAAAGAAAAGTCAAAAAAGGAAATGAGTTACAGACAGAAAGGCAGATAAGACAACATTATGGAGATTACTGATGAAATGGAGAATTCTGCAGTTATACAGGGAATCATTGATCCAGCAACTGTAATGACAGCCCACAATGCATTGTGTTTTGATTCACCACCATTGAAAGGATAGAATGAAAATGAGGTAAGACAGTGGCAAGGGCCAGAGGAAGTATATAATGAGAATTATTGATGGGAATGTGGGTTCTCTGTGTCAGGGATGCTTAAAACTTTAGGTTCAAGGGGACCAGTGTCGTCAAGTTCCCCTGAAAACTTTTAGGGTGGCATGGTCCACAATATGTAGCAGCATTAGAAGATACCAGGGTAAAGGTAACACTAATAGGAGGTAATTCTAAACTGGACCGACAATGATGTAAAAGAGATAAGTGTTTATAGGAGAATAGGGGGCTAACACATTAGAATTATGAACTGGACTGCGGATAGCATTTGGGGATTTTGTCCCTTTACTGTTTCTTAATTTTCAGCATCAATCTCTGATCATAGTCTAAGAGTATATATTCTTCAGGGAAGGATTTTAGAGTACTGTAAGACTCCTTTGGTATGGTGTGAGAAACTGTTTAAGCAATACAGTGAAAAGCATAATATATGATTATGTGCAGTGGAAATCACTGTGTATAAATTTGTCAGAATAGATCATAAAAATTAAATGGTTCCATATTTTGGGTGACCATCAAGAGGTATCAAAGACTATCACAGAACTGTTATAAGATGGTATGATACTCCCTATTGTAAGGGCACACTGCCTTCAGCAAGACAGTCACCATGAAATGCTAAATTCTAAAAGCATGCTTCTTCCAGAATTATTGTCTTTCCTTGCTTGTTATCCTAAATGTTGCCCTGCTTGTTTCCTGAAATGTGGAAATTCAAAATGGGCTTTATTTACATACTGTAAATTCTGTAAACTACATTGGTTTTATTATTAACTCAATGTGCCTCTGTACATAAAACTCTGTAACTTGTATAAGGATCTGCAGCAAGCTGGTGTTTGTTCCAAGACGCTTTAAAAATGGATCTTTATTGAAATGTCAACACATGTAATATTGGGTGCTGACACACCCAAAATAAGATTGAAAATACAGGAGAAAAGTGAAAATCGAGGATCTCTATTCTCCATTGTTAGATTTTTGCAGAGGGCAAGCCCCCTGCACCCCTGGATATGGGGAGTTAGCCACCACCCTCACAAACTTACATATACCATCTCCAAGATTACGATACCTTGGAAAAAAATGAACATGCTGAGAATTAGCCATCTTGGACTTAACTTAATGTAAGTCTGTTTTTTCTGTCATTAAATCTCCATATTACAAGCTAGCTAAAGCAGGTCCTGACATATCAAATGGTTACCTTAAAATACATTTGATTTTTGCATTTCTTATCAAGTATTGTATGCGATCAGACAGGAGTCCCCGTGGACTATGATGTTTGCAGATGACATTGTCAAGCTTGCTAAAGCAGGTCCTAACATATCAAATGGTTACCTTAAAATACATTTGATTTTTGCATTTCTTGTCAAGTATTCTATGAGATCAGACAGGAGTCCCTGTGGACTATAATGTTTGCAGATGACATTGTGATCTGTAGTGAGAGTAGGGAACAGGTGGAGGAGACCCTGTAGAGGTGTCGATATGCTCTAGAGAGAAGAGGAATGAAGGTCAACAGGACTAAGACAGAATATATGTGTGTGAATGAGAGGGAGGATAGAGGAATGGTGAGGATGCAGGGAGTAGAGGTGGCAAAGGTGGATGAGTTTAAGTACTTGGGATCAACAGTTCAGAGTAATGGTGAGTGTGGAAGAGAGGTGAAAAAGAGAGTACAGGTAGGATGAAGTGGGTGGAGAGGAGTGTCAGGAGTGATTTGTGACAGACGAGTACCAGTAAGAGTGAAAGGGAAGGTCTACAAGAGGGTAGTGAGACCAGCTATGTTATATGGGTTGGAGACAGTGGCATTGACAAAAAGGTAGGAATCAGAGCTTGAAGTGGCAGAGCTGAAGATGTTAAGATTTGCACTGGGTGTGATGAGGATGGACAGGGTTAGGAATAAGTATATTAGAGGGTCAGGCCAGGTTGGAAGGTTTGGAGACAAAGCCAGAGAGGCAAGATTACATTGGTTTGGACATGTGCTGAGGAGGGATGCAGAGTACATTGGGAAAAAGATGCTAAGGATGAAGCTACCAGGTAACAGGAAAAGAGGAAGGCCTAAGATAAGGTTTATGGATGTGGTGAGAGAGAACATGCAGGTGGTTGTTGTGACAGAGCAAGATGCAGAGGACAGGAAGAAATGGAAACAGTTGATCTGCTGCGGCGACCCCTAACGAGAGCAGCTGAAAGAAGAAGAAGAAGAAGTCAAGTATTGTATGCTTTTTTATTATATACAGTGGATATAAAAAGTTTACATACCCCCTGTTAAATTGCCAGGTTTTTGTGATATAAAAAAATGAGACCACAATAAATCATTTCAAAACTTTTCCCACCCTTAATGTGACCTATAACCTGCACAATTCAATTGAAAAACAAATCTGTTAGGGGAAAAATATAAAAAATAAAAAACGTACAATAAGCTGGTTGCATAAGTATGCACACCCTTAAACTAATACTTTGTTGAAGCACCTTTTGATTTAATTACAGCATTCAGTCTTCTTGGGTAGGAGTCTATCAGCATGGCACATCTTGACTTGGCAATATTTGCCCACTCTTCCACTGTATGTTGTTTACTTCTGTTTCTGCATTTTTGGGGTTGTGGTTGAAAATGGCCTTCTGACCAGTCCACCTACCCAATTAACAAATGGTAAAACATTAATAAAGTAGTGTATGACATAAAAGAAATAGGTTCTCTGTTTTAATTCCCAAGGCCTGTAATTGTGAGTCCCAGAATTATTAAAAATTAAGCAGCAAAACTAAAGAAAAAGAAGAGTGAATGTCAACAATCACTGCTTTAATTTAAAGTTATTTCTGCATGGGGCAAGCTTCCCTGCACCCTTCTCACATGCATATAGATTGATAGAGATATATAGATATACAAAATATATATCTACATCAATCTATATATATTATCCTCCTTTTTTAGTTTTTCCTTTCTTGTCTTATCTTCAGTACACCTTCAAGATTATCTCTACTAAATGTACTGCATGAACAACAATCAAATGTTACTACCTAGTATACTTTTAATTGTATGTCTAAACCACTATGCTTATGTAAATATCTTATACAATCATATGCTATTGTCTGCTATATTTTTATAACCGAATGTGTAAATACCTTTTGTATAGTATGTTAGCAATTGTTCTGGAGCTTTTCTCCCCGGGTCTCCACTGAATATGGGCAGCTCTGTCCAGTCGGACCTTCCCGGTAAACAAATGTAAAGTAAATGAATAAATAAATAATAAAATTCCTTCTAAAAACAGCAACTGAATGCATAAGAGAAAGGTATGCTTGATTTACTGTCACCTGACCCAAAGTATGAAGTGAGTATTAGAAAGGCAAAGGCAAAAACAATTAATGCATTGAAGACATCCAAGCATCAAGAGTTCAAACTGAATTAAATGCTTTTCTTGTAGTTATCCAACACCTACAGCCAGGTGAAGCAGAATATATTTTCACTGATAGCTTATCTTGGTGGAATAAGGATGGTTGGAAAACGTCTCTGGGCAGGATGTGAAGAATTACATTATCTGTGTCATAAGTGATACTTTAATAAAGATGTTTCTTGTTTTTAAAAAATAATTGCCTTATATTACATTTGCTTAATAACAGGAGACAGTAACCCTGTCCAATCTGCCTCTTTAAGTGCCTTAACCTTTTAACTCTCCCCCAACCCACCCTTTCTTCTTATTCTTTTTCTACATATCCAATGCTCTCTTGAATGTGTCTTTAGAGTTTCTCCACCACCACCCATTCTATCTCAAAGGTTTACAACCATCTCTGTGAAAATGCGCTTTCAGAGACCCAGAATGCAGTTTGTCCTTACAATCTGCTGAAGAGTAAAAAAGAGAATAAATACAGGAGAAGGCACATCAAATGTGCAAAGAGCATAGATAGTTTGGGGCTGGTATATAAAGACCAGATATGTATATTTCATCACTGATAAATAAGAGTAGAATGTAAGTAAGTAGCCAGTACTAGAGATGTAAGGAGAAGGAGGAGGCTGTACTGCATGTGGTAGAGATACAGAGAAGTTATGCTACTGTGGAATGAGGTGAAGGCAAAGCTCTCAATTGTCCCTGTTTTGGAGGAACTTTCCTATTTTTAAGGCCTGATTTACCCCTGCACAAGATGTACCTATTTTTGGAGGTATGTCACCTTTTCAGGCTTGATTTATGCCTTCACACATTTTTCTAAATCCCCCTCATCATATAAGATAAGTTGTCACCCAGACAGAAAGACTGTATAACTTGTACTGAGGTTAACAAATACAGACAAGGTCATTTTAAAAACAATCATCTGTCCTAGGAGGCTAGAAGCCTTTGAAGGAGGCTAAACCATACTTCAGGAAGAAAGAAATCCAGTCCTGCTATTACCTTCATCCAAGACAAACTAAAACAAAGAGTAAAAAGGTCACACAGATAACCAACTGGTTAAGAACACAAAAAGAAAAATCTAGCAAAGCTAGACTTCTAACTGTGCGATACCTTAAACCTCTTGCATCAGAGGCCTCATGGGATACATGCAAATCACCCTTTAAGTATATCAGGTGTTTCAGCTAAGTGGCAATTCTGAACATCCATGACTTTTTCTTTTACTTTCATTTTTAAGTCTATTTATGGATAATTTCAGGCCATTAAAGCCAAACCCCTCTAGCTGTGTATTCAAGATAGCAAGCTATATATTACAATGAAACAAATATTAAAACATAGCTTTAGTTAAGAAATTATATTGTATATAAATGTAGGTAGTAATGAACCCTTCTTATGACTACATTAGAAACCTGGATCTAATATAGAATAATAAGTAATATTGATTTAAATTAACTACAGCTAGTAAACACAGTGTGATTCACAAACCCTAACCTTGATCCAAAATACTCCATCTGTTTTAGAGCAGATTAAAACAGATGTACAGCCAAATAATCACATATCTAGCCTTCTAAATCAAAATAAAGTAATATAACCCTACAGCTAGTCTATAAACCATAGTACTAATCTATTAACAACTATCTAAATGCTGCCCAAGGAAAGATAGGGAAATTATTAGCCTGTACACCCCTCATCAAGATGAACCCCATATAATAATCAAGCAAAAGATTTATTGAAAATTCCAACTATTATTTCCTACTTCTATAAATTTCATTTGCATTTATTTAGCTAAGCAGTATAATCACTCCAAAATTCGTTACTGGTCTTTTTCAGTGGTGGCTATCTTAAACAGCATTTACATTTAAAATAAACCCCTAATGTATGGCAGGTACATTAATGACTAATATATGTTGGAATGCCTTTCCAACAGCAGAAAGAGAAACAACTTGTCCACTTGCACTTGAAGCTGTTATTGAGTCCAGAATAAACATTGTGGCAAGTGCTGAAGTTTCATTCTCTGCACCACAGATGTGAAACTTTTAAGTGGTAACCATTTGAAATGTTTTTGCCTTACAATGCCAAATCCCAAAGTTTGGAAACTGAATAACTGAAAATCCAGACTTACATTATACTAAGTCTGAGATTTCCATTTCAATACGGAGAATGTAAACTAAATAACATATAGCTAAACGGATGACTAATTTTATCAATAGCAGATACAATTTAAATTAACTATATTCAGATTTTTAAAAGGATAGTTCAGTAAACAAACTTCTTATGCTGAAGATGAAAAGAACAAACACTAAAATAAAATAAAATAAATCAGTATATGTGATGGTAAAGACAATTTTAGTTGCACAGATATATCACATTTATAAAACAGATTAAATTGTTAGAGGGTTAACATAATGAATATCTGCTATTTGAAATTGCCCTTGTTATGACAGTCAGGGAAAATACCAAGAAAAGTCAATCAGGTTATTGATTCATATATAATAGTTTTTACATTATTTTTCTGTTTTATCAACAGTCAATGGAGAATTTAACATTTTAAAGGCAAACTGCAAGGCTGCAGAGAATGTTATTTGAAAGCTAGCATTCTTAGATATTAGAAACTGAATATACTTAATTATTTCTTGTATTTTTTTGTTTGTTTTCATCTGAAAGATCAGCCAAAATATAGCTATTATAATTATTCTACAAAAAGCCACATTCTGATTTTGCTACTTTTAAATTGGATTAAGAATTTTGATATTTCAAGAGTTCAACAATGATGTAGAGAATTTGGTCCAGTTCCCATCACCTCAAAATGAAAAACATTTTGACTTATTTAACTCTCTTTTGAACTTTCACACTTGAGAAAATAGCAAAAATGTCCTTATCAGTTTGCTGTAAAGTATTGTTATTGCTAGCATTCATCTCAACTGTCCATAATTTCACAGACTATTCATATTTTACCTCATATTTTTGGTCAGTCCCTCATAAAATTTGTGGATTTCTAGAAAATTATTGAAGACTGCAGTCACTAAATAATAACAAACATATGAGTTTATGACTTCATATTGTTCAGAAAATTAATGAATGTCGATACAAAACCTGTTATTCTACCAACTATGTTTATAAGAGCAAATTTTAAAATCTGCCGCTGATTTGGGACCTATACCTCTCCATTATTCACAGCTTTATCCAGAATACATGCACTAAGAGGTTGAGATGTATGATTGCCAAATATAAATGAACTCCTAGTAATAACATTACTGTGTCTGTTTTGGAGTTGCAAATCTAACAATTTTTCTTTAAGAAATTTATATTTAGAAATATGTTCTTTTAGAATCAAGCCATTTCTTTTGCTGTATTCATCATAAAACATATTTTTTCAGTCTTATTCTTCCATCCTTTTAGGCAGATCTCAGAGAGTAGATTGTATCAGCAAGAAACCATTTAGGGTTTTTTCAGGGCATCCATAACAAGAACAAGACTCGTTTCTATGTCCTCCTTGATCAGTTTTATAACTAGCATGTTTGAAACTAGTTATTTATTTCCTTTTGTATCAACAGAAGTTTTGATTTCCATCAGTGAATTTATCTGTATAGGCAGGTTGAGTAGGCTGGCATCTTAGTGTCAGTGCCTCCACAGTATCTAAAGGAATTTTATGCCATGACTCAATAATAATAAAAACTAGAATCTACAAGTCTAATGGTGTTTAAAAATGAATTTAGCAGATGCACACTTATAAACTTATTACAAGATAAACTAGATTCAAGCTTTCTTTTGTTAAGAATGCAAATTTTTAATAAGAAAAAAAGAACATAGAGATCTCCACTGCAGATCATTAGTGCCACTTGGAGAACTCCAGTGATCCACGGGATACTCTGAGAGATGCTCATTCAAACAAATCACTACTCAGTCCACTGCTAGTCAAATGTGGAATACATCAGATCTCTCTGTCCTGGAGCTATTTATTTATATATTTTCACCATTAGGGTAGCATTCTGCATGCTTAGTATCAGCACTCCTTTGTATGTAGATGATCTGGCTTGTAGGACTCCAACCACTTACCTTTACGTATAAATCAATGTATATGCCAATACCTACCTACAGTAAACACCTGGATCACTCTCCTTCTCCTAAATGTTAACCTTGATAAGAAGCAAGCTATGCTGTCAGGCACTGCAAAAAGATTGGTTATGATAACTGCGGGGTTGAAAATTAACTCACAAAAATAACAGCTATTAGTGCTCTACAGTGATTCAAACACTTAGAAAGTTTGTTAGGACCTTCCTTGATATTATCTGGAAACATAAAGTATGGAATAATATTCATGCGCTGATTAGCATGTGTCCCAAAATTCCAGAATGCTATCCAAAGAAGGTAGATTTGCACTAGACAAGGGGCAAGTGTTTCCATTAATTCCTGTAAATTTACCAGCAGCTGGCAAAAACTGCACTCTGCAAAATTTCTCACTTCATGTAGAGTTCTCCCAGCATGAAATATCATTGTGTCTCTTGAAAAGGCAAATTGCTTCAAATAACATGTCTATTTTGCATAATGGCATATTGGTTTACAAGCTGCTATACTAGCAATGCTGGCCCCTTCTAGTCAAGAATGTAAGGGTGCATGCATGTACCATAACACCACGCTCTTCCATTACCTTTCTCAGGGCCCTAAACATTCTTCAGTACTCCCTGGAGTACAACACCAAGACATTCTCAGTTTTGGCCCCCAAAATGTAGTACTTTCTTCCACCAAACATTAAGCGCATAGTGATCTGGTTAATTTTACTACTAAACTAAAAACATATTTATTGGTTGATGTCAGATGGTGCAAATTTATAACTGGGTAGGTGGAATGGACTGGAGTCTTTGTGTAAGTTTCTTTATACTATCAGAAGACATTCTTGGACATGACTGAATATTAACAAAAACAACAGTTTCCAGATTCCATGATGGCTGCACATTCAACAGCTTAATTTAAGCTCTCCCAGTGTGAAAAGTGAAATTGATAAATAAGAGTTAGTAATTCTGCCAGCCTGAGTAAAATTCAGGTACTAGCTAGTACGTATACTGCCTGGATGCCAACAAAGCAGAAATTTACAGAACCTGAAAGAAATCAGCTAGAAAAGGTGAAGAGAAAACACTGACTGGGCAGAAACCTGTAGCTCTTCAGCAAAACAGGAATTCAGGTTGCGGTTTTGGTACAAGAGATAGTTTCCAGACATTTAGACAGAAAATAAATCAAATATACCCAAATATGCTTAAAATAAATGAAAAAACTGAAGGGATACATCAACTCAAATAACAAAAGGCTGGAAAAAATAGAAGAAGCTTTAACAGATAAAACTATAAAAAATCAGAGTTTGAAATGGAAAAAAAGTAGACTTGAGCATGAAACTTTTCAATAAGAGACATTTCAAAAAACTGTAGAGTTAGAAGACAGAGCACTCAGAGAAAATCTGAGATGTTCTGCTGTACTAGAGAAACTGGGGATAACAGGCTGTATTGTGAAAGCACCAATAAGTAAGTGGACACTGGTATTCCACAGCAAGATTTGATAATTGAAAGGGCACATAGAGTTTATGCTCCAAACCTGGCCATGAAAAAGCAGTCAATACTTGTATTAATAAAGATATTACTACAGATGCAATCATAGCAGCAGAAAGAGTTGGTCCTGACAAAACTGTGGCAGAAGTATTAAAAATTAGAAACAGCAAAGTGTTTGAGAAAATGATTATTCACTGTACACCAGGCAGAAAAGAAGCAAATTTACTCCAACAATCAGGGAATGCAGAGAGGAAGGAGTGAGATTCAAGCTGCTGTATCCTGCTGTCTTCAGAGTATTTTTTTTCTGGAGGATTAAATACATTTTTGATGCAGAACAGTCTGAGGTGGAAATACAAAAATGTATCCAACAAAACATGAGCCATCAAACAGAAGGGGACTCTGCTTTTTCATTATTCTAACAATAAAGCTCATAGTGAGACTTTGCCAGTGAAACCTTTTCCAATATTCCAATAAAAAATGCTTAAGAGACAGAAAAAGTGCAGTAGATTATTAGAAAATCATAACTACCTCAGGCTTGTACCAGAAGTGGATGCTGATAGATGGAAATGAAAGGAAGAAGACCAGCAACACTGAAATTAGTGAGTAAATGTGAGATTATAAGGCACCACTCACAATTAGGAAATAACAAAATTGGACTTCTGTGGACTTTGTTAATCCTGTGGGTCAGCTGTAAAGCATATACCAGACTTTATGTCATTAATGTTTAGAAGGAAACTGAAAGGGAAAATAACTGTAAGTAAAACATTTTTTCTTTTTAATAGTATTTGAATAAAACGTCATAATTTAAACTGAATGTTATACAGCTAAGCAGTTTTGTGTAGTATGTAGTCAGGGATATTTTAAAAGTGGAGGCGGAGATGAGTCTTTTTAGTGATTGTTGCATGTGATAAAGAAATTAAAGTAAACAAGTGCATTTTTAGTTGTAAGAAATTATAGGTTTTACAATGTAAAAAGAGAAGAAAGGCTGATCAAAAGCAAGTTTAAGTTAATATGCTGTAATATTGGGCTGCTGGGGTGAGAGGGTGATTGTAAAAGTACACTGATTATATTTTATATAGATATGAGATGTTTTTCTTATTTTTGCAAAAGTGAATGTGTGCCTTAATACTTTAAAGCATTTAGTAGAACAGTGTATAATTTAGTTTTATTTAAAGATAGCTGGTGAACTGTTTCTTAAGACTATAAGTTACTGCTTTCTCAAAACATATAAGTGGAAGAGAGATAAGAAAAGAGCAGAACACCAATCAGCATAAGTGGGAGCACAGGTTGTAACATACACTTCAGCATGGATAACCTTAATTTTAGGTTAGTTAATGCCTGGGTGTGGAGCTGTAAATGTGGGACAGTTGTTCCTATCTGGAGGTTTTGAACTTATTTATTTAAGGTGTATATAGTTTTTTGTGTTTCTTCTAAGGTAATAGGTTATGGAGTGTTCTCAAAATGTATTTAATTTTTTTGTTTGGGGGGTTTCATTGAAACAAAAAGTCTTGTAAAATGTGACATAGGTTCAAATGGAGGTGACAAGAAAGAACTGTATAAAAATAAGCATGCCACACATTAGTGTGCACATGCAAGTCAAAAGTTGGAAATACACATTCAAAAAAGATGTCACATATAATAGATGAGAACAATAACTTATTATCATAATGGCTACACTATCCATATTAGCTTGGAACATAAATTGCATTACAAGTAGAGACAAAAAAATAAGAGTATTATATTAAGAAATGCAGAGTGCAAATAAATAGCAATGCTACATGAAACACATTTTGAAAGAAATGAGCATGTGAATTTGATAAAGAAAAGACTTCAGGATGGATATTCAGCAGAATATCAGGCACAAAAAATGGGGAGTAATTATACTAATTGCTACAAGAACTTCAAGGATGATAGAAGAGGGGAAAAGGTAATAATGCTAAATTTGTGGTATTAAGAGGCTATTGGCAAGGGAGGAGGATTATGCAGGTATTTATATTCTACCAAGAACTGCAACTATGAAACTTGAGAAACTTTGAGAGAAATAAGCTTTTAGCTGGGAATATTACTTACAGATAAGAAGTGGAACTTCATTTGCAACAGTGAGGATATATTTGAGGGACCTAGAAGGGAAAATATAACAAAACAGGGTAGATATTTGAAGAAAGTTATGAAAGTATTTGGTATTCAATACATGAATTTAGTAGTAGAAACTTGAAGAGAATTTACATATTATTCTCAAAGATACAATGACTGGGCAAGACTAGTTAGGAAATTATATTTCACAGGAACATGTACATTTAATTGAAAGCTTCAACATGCATCCAATAACTATTTCAGATCATGCACCAGTAAAAACTAAGATAAAAATGCAGGATAATTAAGGAAAAATGAGACACTGATACTTTCCCACCTATATGTTAAAAAGAGAGGAATTTAAAGAATGGATATTAGAAATTATTCAACAGTTACAAGAGAAGATAGAAATTTCTTTAGAAAGTATAGCTAGTGAGTGGCATAAAATGAAAACAGAGTTTAAAAAGACAGTTGAAAAAGAGATATGGTAAAGAAGTAGTAGGAATTATTTAGAGGGACTGACAAAGATTAAAGTATTATAGAATAAGGACAATCCTGCAGAACTAGAAGAGGTGCAAATACAGAGTACTAAAAAGAAAATAAGGGAGTATCTGGATAATATGCAAGAGTTTAGAAAGATTGCTGTTAAGCAACTATTTTTTTAATAAATAACTCAAAAGCATGAATACTTTAGAACAGTGACTTGGGCAATAGAAAGCAGAAAGTGTTTTTGTCAAACTTATTGAGCATATAAAAAGAAAAATAACTAGGGATTTTCTGGAGTTATTAGAAATATTCCAGAAATGTTATGAACATTTGTATGAAACAGAGGCATGTAGAACTCAAGAAAGAGCACAAGAGGAAACATTTATGGAAGACTTAGATATGCCGAGGTTAGAAGTATCTGAAGCTTAAAATTAATATTTAAGGTAGGAGGAGATGAGATAAAAACAGTGATATATAATCAATCTGAAGGAAAGTCTCCAGGAACAGATGGTATTCCTATGGAAGTTTGTAAGTTAAGAGGGAAGAAAGGGATAAAGTTCTGGAAGGTTTTGTTTAACAGTATTTTAACTCATTCCCTCCAATGGAGCACTGGCAGTTTGACCTGTATATTCCAATGGGTGAAACCTAAATTTTTGATAGAATCAAATTATGTCCTCACATTTCAAACACATGTCCATATCTCTGGAACCATAAGGGTTACTAAATAAGTATAAATGGCAAACTGTTCAGTAAAAACTATTTTTATATCGGTGGTATTTGTTATGTTCGAGGTCTTAAACTGGATTTTATAAGTCACAGTAAACACAATAACTATGAAGTTTATAATATTTTGTAAACTACTTAGAATATGTCAGCAACCACTCAAATTACACATGTATTGTCAGCAGCATTTTGTTCATCTGGCTGTAAACTTTCATACAAGGCTAAGCAGTTCTGTCTGGGCTATGTGGATGTTGAGATAATTAGAAAAAACATGACATTTATGACAATATAAATATGTTATGTATGAACAACAATTAATATCTGTTTACCTGAACTAGATAGAGGTCAACTATCAATACAAGTGTGTTTGACACTGCGTAAGCTTTAAGATGAAATATTTTAATACTTTGTATGTAGCATGGTTTTGGAATTATTGATGTAAATATGAACAAACAATATTTGCCACCTAGAGGCATCAATAGGATGTTACTGTAGAGATACCTGGAGGCATCACTCAACTGTAATGAGTTAAAAGGAGGGGAAGCACTAATATCTTGGAAGAAAGCTGTTGTGGTTGTATTACCCAAAGATTATAAAAATCCATCAGACCCAGCTTCATAAAGACCTGTTTCAATTTTAAACCATGACTATAAAGTGTTTCTAGCTATACTGGCTAAAAGAATGGGCATGTGTATTTTTTGAGTAAAGACGAACATTTGGCAACGTTAATAGAGCAATGATGACTCAGAGGGATACAAAATGCAAGAAACTACCACTTTTTTGGTGGGTGTCGATGTATAGAAAGCATTCAACATAGTAAGTTGGGATTTTTTAAGTCGGGCAATGGAAACATTTCCATTCCCTGATACAGTTATGAGTTTAATTAGGAGGCTATATGAAGGATGGGAGTCAAGAATTAAAATGGGAGAGTTCCTCTCTAAAAAGTTGTGCCTGTAGAGAGGAATCAGGCAGGGGTGTCTTCTTTTCTTTTTGATTTTTGCTTTATATTTAGAGCCAGTGACAAAGAAAATAAGGTTCTCAGAAATTCAAGGATATAATTAGTATAGTAATCAAGAAAAGTTGGCTTTATTAGCGGATAAATCCAGAAAAGGACAGCTCAGTGTTGTGCAACATTTTTAGACAGTTTTAAGTCTTTTCAGAATATAAAATTAATGAAGATAAATCAAAGGCTATAATCATAAATTAAGCACTCACCCTTGAATTGGTTTAGTAATACCCATAATTATGGGGACACAATAAGATGAAATATTTAACAGTCTGGCTAAAAAGACTTCTGTTATGGCAGATGATATGTGGAAAGAGACTAAACAAAAGATAATCCAAAAAATGAAAAACTGGAAGCTCTTGTTTATGGATATGGATAGTAAGGTGCAAGCAGTAAACATGTTTTAGTCCCTTTTGTTTTATAACACAGGTCAGGCATATTTTTATCATCCAGAGGAGAAGTTGTGGACCATAATTAATAAAGTGTTGAAGGAATTGTCATTATTTATTAAGTGTAATACACCATTTCTTCTCCTTAAGTCAACATTTTTAGCAGGGATTATGAGGGACAGAGATAACATTTGAGTCAAAGTCAGGGACAGTAGAGAGGTATGACATCAGCTGTAGTGGCTATAACTGCTTGATGGCAGTTGAGGCTGGCTAGATGAAATTAACTGACCCTCTTGTCATTTGCTGAGTTCAAACAGTTACTTTCAGCTTTTGCAGGACTGTTATGCATTTGTGAGAAGTAAGATGAATTGATTAACTGGACACTGTATATGCAAAAACAGGCAAAGCAAAATTGCTGTGGTCATCTTTGGAGTCAAATGACTGGCTGCCTGGTGCTGTTTGCATATTATTTTGGTTTTGCAAGACTAATGTGATTATGTGAAGTGACATGCAATATTTAATGTGTGACAACTGTTTAGAACAAAGGTGAAATGCATGGTCATCCTCTTTTATCACAATCTTACTTCTGAATTGTACATAGAAGTGGTTATAACTGCTTGACAGGGTTTGTCTGGATGAAAATAACTGACTCTGTTGTCACTTGCTCAGATTAACCCTCATTCCTCAAAAATAAGGGCTAAATGCATCGCAGAATGCCCAAACTCTCAGAACTTCCAGGGGCTAGAGTCTCCCATACACCAAGGCTGTATAAGTGGATTGACATGGTCTTAATAATTGTTTCTGCCTTGAACCCCACTTAGTTTAAAACCATTCATGCTCATAGGTATAGACAGAAGGTCTCTGTACTTTTGAAGGGGGCTTGGACAATGTCATTATTTCCTTAACATTCCTCACAAACCTCAGAGGTCAGTGTATCTTTTGCTGGGCTGGGGGCAGTGTGGTCATTATATCTTTAACTTTCCTCACAAACTTCAATGAGGCACATGGAGGCTCAGTATAGTTTGTATAGGAATAGTGTAGTATCTATATAAACAAAAAGTTGTAAACATTACTGTAATCATTATTTGTTTTCATTTTCCTCACAATCAAACATCTAGTGCATGTATAGGTGGCTAACTTTTGGGGGAGAGTGAATAGGCATGTTGTTTAAATACGTCTGACAGCAAATACATTCAGTTTGACTTTTTAGTTTTATCCCAGCCTGATATCAGAATGATGCACAAAAAGTGTCTACCTTTTGAGGGTAGGGGATTAGGATATGACCACAACAGCTTGAAATATGACTGTGGGCATTTATGCCTTAATTTTAACTGATTTAACACCAGAGGCAGATACACAGAAAGTGACTATCTATTTTGAGGCAGGGGGTTAGGGGAAGGTAGTATTCCCAGATATGTATATACCCTTTCAAGCATTTACTGGCTCAAGTTTATTATGAAGCACCAAGTGAAATAAAAACATCACACACAGAAGAGGAACAAAAAAGGAAGTGAAGACTTTGGAGCTTATGTCCATAAAATCACTTTAGTAAGTGCTTTCTTCCATGGTATAACAGGACTTCTTCAGAACAACTCTTCACAACAACTACTCACTTTTATATAGTAATCAGTTAATTAACTAGTCCCTAGGGCAGAGAGGTGGACCAGTAGATGAACTTTTGGAATATCAGGAGCTTAGATGGCAGTTAAGAACTAATGTCACTGTAAACCCGGTTCTGAATGAAACCACTTCTTTGTCCAGTTAGAGCTGCTTTTTATTTAAAATAAAAATAAAACAAAATAAAAAGTTGTTTGTATCACTGGTCATAGTTTATCTGGTTAGGAATGTATTTTATGTATGCAATGGTCATTTATACTTAATAATTTGTTGTAACATCTGTTTTTAAGGTTTTAGTTGGTGTGTGGTACTAGCTTAAACAGTCTCCATGGTGACTGATTGGGGGGATGGGACTAGTTAATTAACCGATTGCTATATAAAAGTGAGTAGTTCTTGTGAAGAGTTGTTCTGAAGAAGTCCTGTTGTACCAAGGAAGAAAGCGCTTAATAAAGTGATTTTGTGGACTTAAGCTCTGAAGTCTTCACCTCCTTTTTTGTTGTTCTGCAGTTTGTGGTGTTTTTATTTTACATGGTTTGTGTTTTGTGATGGAGAGTGAAGGTAGAGCTGAATCCACTATATCTGATTTACACAGAAAATGTGATAAGTTTGTGGCATATGTAGAGTTCTAACCCAGTTGATTAATGAACTAACTGTGCGGTTGCCAAATTACTGAGGTCGAACTAATGTTTGTGGAGTTGGTACTAATTTAACTGAAGCTTTTTATCATAACTCTACTCAGACTAGTCGTTTTTCGGGGATTACACCTGCTCAGAGAGTCCGGGAGTTGCAGATAAATTAATTAGTTGTCCCTGAGGAGAATGCATCACTTCCTGCTTGCAGCAACAGTGTGACTGGCAGAGGGAATGCTAACTGCAGCTTGTTTAACTTTCAAGACATGCTGGATTCTGAGTTCCACTGCCATACTGACTTACCTACTCATAAAGTTATTGTTGGGACTTTTGATCAACAGATAAAGGAATTTTCTGATCTGCTTTTTAAATATAGAAAGCTGCAACTGGAGTGCAGCTATCTGAAGGAGTGTCTACGAGTTGAAATGATTCCTAAAGGACTCCGTTCTTGGAACTACCTGACTGGACTTATTAAGGGCTCTGTTTTACATAGTGAGTGACTTGAACTTTTTAACAGACATGGCTGCGAACTGCTTGAGGTTGTAATTAGAGACTATGAGAGACAGATGAATGTTTTAATTGTTGAAATCAATAAATTGGATGCTAGCATTCATAATGACTTATTCTTTAAATCTAAGATTAGCCATATTAATGGCCTTTTGACAAAAATTGAACATGATATTTCTGAAATGCATAATAAGAAGTCTAAAAAGTTATCTAGGGATAGGACTGACTATAAGAAGGGTATTGCTTATCCCCTCCCCCTACTAGTTCATAGGTTCATAGGTAGGTAGTAGGCTATTGGCCCTAGGGCCTACACAAGCCTAGCCAAAAGATACCCTGGCTTTCGCCACCCAACAAAATTATTTTCCTGTGCCACTGTCGCGCAGAGCCACAGAAGTGATCCCCGGGGTGAATTTCCTATCTCCCATCCAATCACCAAGATATTTATTGAAGAGTGCTAATGAGGAGCTTTGTTTGATATAGATGGGTAGCTTTTTCCAGAGTATGGGAAGTCTCTGGGACAGGAATCTATCCCTCCAGCATGTTCTGTTTATTGTGGTGACAAGGTTTAGGTCCCTAGAGCGTGTAGCTCATAGGGATTGGGATTTCTTTAAGTGGAGCATGTCCAAAAGCTCTGGATTTGACATAGCTTTGTATGTTAGGCAGAGATCGCCTCTGAGTAGGCGATATGCGATGGAGTAAAGCTGCAGTTTTTTGAGACAGTCTGCGTAGGGCATTTGTTTGAGGTCAGTAATCCTCTTTGTGAGGTATTTCTGTGGCCTTTCCAGTTGTTGTAGATGTCTTGTGAGGTACATAGCAAAAGGGGCGTTGTACTCTATAATGGGTCTAATGAGTGACGAGTACAGTGGAACAATGACCTCTTTTTTCCTGGCTGAAAAACCCTTTGTGATGAGGTGTGCCATGCAGACGGATTTCCTGACTACTGTGGTGATGTGATTATCAAAGGAGAGACTACTGTCCACCTGTGTCCCAAGGTCTCTTATCACACTTTTGGTGTTAAGTAGACTACCGCCTATGTGGTAGTTCATGGGTACAGAGTTTTTACCAAAAGGGATGACAATGCACTTTGTGGCATTGAGCTTGAGGCCATGGCTTTGACACCAGGCATCTTCGTTAGCCAAAGACCTTCTATGTTAGCCTGTACTTCAGAGAAGTAGATACCAAACAGGAGAGAGGACCCAGGACTGAACCCTGTGGTACTCCACTTGTCACTGGTCTGAAGTTGGATTTGGAGTCTGCTACTTTCACAGTGTGGGTTCTGTCAGTGAGCCAGTTGGCAATCCATCTTGTGACATAGGGATGTATACCTAGTTTACTGAGTTTATCTATAATTCCAGAGTGGGGGATGGTGTCAAAAGCCTTGGCAAGCTCTAGATAGGCTGTGTAAACCACCTTACCCTCATCTACTGCTTTGGTGACTGCTTCAAAGAAGTCTATCAGGTTTAGGAGACATGATCTGCCTTTTACAAATCCAAACTGGGTGGGGTCCAGAGTTTGTAGATTACCAATGTCATTGTTTATAAGTTCCACGATTATATGTTCCATAGCCTGGCAGACCAGGCTCGTCAGGCTAATGGGATGGTAGTTTCCAGAGTCCGTGGTGGCTCCCCCTTTGTGGAGTGTGATAACCGTTGCTGTGCACCATTCAGTGGGCACATAGCCTGAGGTGAGGCTATGACTGAACATGGTACTTAGGTGAGGTGCCAGTTCATTCTGTAGTTCATGTAGAACGCAGCCTGGGATGTTGTCAGGTCCCATGGATGCTGTGTTCTTGGCTTTGGAGAGTGTATTTTTTATCTGTGCAGCTGTGATAACAGGAACTTTGCATTCTTCTTGTATAGAGATGGGCCCTTTAGGGGATGAGAGGGGGGATGAGAGGGGGGTAAAGTTAGCACTGAACCAATCTGCCAGGATGTTGGCAATATCAGTTGGTTCTGTATATTTAGTGCCATTGTGCTGTAACTCAGAGCAGATCTGAGTGTTGCCATTGAAATTCTTGACATAGCTATAGAATGTTTTGTGGTTGTCTTTAGAGTCAGTGGCAATTTTGTTTTTGTAACTAGCTTTGGAGGATTTTATGAGGGATCTCAGCTTCTTACTGAGGCTGACCAGGGAGTTCCTCCAATCATGGGGTTTTACTCTTTTTGCAACAGTTTCTTTCTTCTGTTGTAGAGTTTGTTTATGGCAGGGGACCACCAGATTGGCTTCCTTTTTTTGGAGGATTGCATCTTGGTTTTGTTAGGGATTGCATGATCCATGCACTTGTGTAAGTGCTTATAAAGTGCATTTGTGTAGGATTCAGCAGTCATACCTCTATTGTCTGTCAGCATGGGTGTCATGAACTTTGCCACTTCTGTCTTAAGAAGCGTGAAGTTGGCTTTGGAGAAATGTTTACGGTGGTTTCCCTAATGGGGGTTGGGGGAGGGATGTAGATGTCTAGGGTGATTAGCTTGTGGTCAGATCTGACCAATGAGGAATTGACCTCTGGTGTGGAGCACCGATTACCCATGTTGGTAATGACCAGGTCTAGGATATTGCTGCCCCTGGTGGGGGTGCGGATAAGTTGATCCAAGGCATTGGAATTTATGAATTCCAGAAAACATTGAGCACAAGAGTTGGTAAATGAGTAGTTTTCCCAGTTAATGGTGGGGTAGTTGAAATCTCCCATTATTAGGGTGTTAGGTTGTACCCTAATATTTTCCAGTGTATCAAGAAACGAGGAGTGGGAATCCTGTGGCATGGTGGGGGATCTGTAGCAAGCTACAGTTTGGATTGCGGTCATGCCCAGAGTTAGTTGCACTTGGATAATCTCGGATGCATTATGCTGAGCAGCTAGCCTGGAGGTGTGGATATCCTTAATGAATATGGACACACCTCTGCCTTTAGTGTTTTGGTTCAGGTTAGGTGGCCAAAAGGTGTGGTATGAATTATAGCCTGGTAATGCAGGGGTACTCTCTGGAGCCTTGAACCAGGTCTCTGTCACTGCACAGATGTTGATGTTCTCCATTTTAAGGAGTGCCTCGAGTGAGTGCATTTTGAGGTTTAGACTTCTAGCATTGAGTAGCAATACCCTCAGATTTTGCTTGCTTGTACCTGTTATGGTGGTGAATTTGTCATTTGAACCTTGCCTAAAAAAGGCACTATTGGGGTGGCTAGATCCTTAGCCAGTATCTGGAATCCCAGGGGCGACAGGTGCAGGCCATCTCTGGCAAAGCATCATGGTTTGTCGATCATGTCCTCCCAGGCAGACAGATACTGGATCCCCTTAGAATGACACCATAAGCTTAGCCAATTGTTGAAGTTATTTTTATGATCTACCTGATAAAAGAGGTGCTGATGATGAGAACCTGGGTTTTAACAACAATGAGGGTAGCTACAATGTGGATGAAGTAAGGGAGAGGTGCCTTTAGAAGCACCCCCTTTGAGATGGTTTCTCAGATTGATAGACTGGAGGGAGAGATTCTAACATAAGCAGTTGGAAGTAAGCCCTCAGCAGTATCAGCATCCCCCTCCCCAGAGAGGGAGAGAGAGGGTGTGATGGAGAGGAAGAATGGCACCATGGGTAAATTAAATTTTGATACATATTCAGTTGTTCACAATCAGCACGAAGACTTTAAACTGTATAATTATAGTGGGGCTGATGCTAATATTGCATGGGCAAATTTATTTGAATGTGGTCTGACCTTCGTTTCAGACTGGAATACAAAAATTGAGGATGTTTATTATAGATCAAATTATTTCCAAGGAAATTGAATTTTGCATCTTATTTTAGAAATGTTAGTACTGTGAAAGAAATACAAAATTTTACTATCAGGTGGCCAAGTGTGTTTAACTCACCACCCCACCCTATGGTTTTATTATTTGAAAGATTATATGAGTTTGATTTTAGGGATTTGTGTAAAAATGGTTTTAGATCTGTCATCCACCATAATTTGACCCACGAGGAAAAAAACATTATTGAATGAGATTATTCAGAACAAGCAGCTCAGGATAATGAAACCCGACAAGGGTTGTTGCCTGGTGGTTATGGATACCAATGATTATATAAGCAGAATGTATCCTATATTCAGATACATGCAAGGAGGTTTCAGTCAACCAACTGAACATAGCTTATAGAAATATAGATTTGATGTTGGAAGAAATGTTACTTGAGAATATAATTACTGTTGAATTTAATTTCTTGGTGGTTCATAACCCCAGGATCCCCACCATCTTTGGGATGCTAAAGAATCACAAGAGTTTAGCTGACCTGCCAATGCATCCTATTGTGGATGCAAAAGCATCTAAAACCTTTTGTCTGGCCAAGTATATTGACTTTCACACAAAAAATGTATTTGAGAATCATGGTTGCCTATTGAAGGATTCATGTGATTTTCTAACAAGAATTTCTAATGAGATGTTTAGTGAGGGTCTGATATTTGTTACAACAGACATTCAGGACCTATATTGTGTCATTCCCCATGATTTGGGTATTGAATGGTTCTGAAAATATCTTTGTTTTTTTACTAACCTTGATAAAGGGTTGGTTAGTAAGTTGAGAGGTTTTAGGAACATGGTTTTAGAAAACAATTTTTTGGTATTTGAAAAGGAGTTATTTAGACAGAAGATGGGGGTAGCCATGGGGGCAGTGTGTGCCCCCATGTTTGCTAATGCAGTTCTTGCCTATTGGGAGACCTGATTTGTCATTAACTCCAAATTCAATGATAGCTGGGTGTTTCACGAATGATTTTTGGACAACATGATTTTTTATGGACTGAAGGAGAGGGTAAGTTACAGGAATTTTATGATTATTTGCACACCACCATTGATTTTTGAGGTTCACAATGGATGTTCAGACTGATTCAGCAAATTTTCTTCATATTTATATTAGGAAAAATAAAATAAAGAAGTGTTTTGAATCAACAATCTATTGTAAACCTGCATACTTCAATTCTTTTTTACATTTTGACAGTATGCACCCTATTCACCAGAAGAAGGCCTTTGTGAAGGGACAGTTTGTAAGACTGGCCAGGATAGTCACTGATGACATTGAATTTCAACTGGAATGTGACAAAGTCATGAATATGTTTGAGGGGATATCCTGAACCCTTTTTGTTGGACATTTTATCAGAAGTTAATGAGAAAAGAAGGAGAGGCCATTTTACACTGCTATTAGGGTCTAGGGATAAGATGGTGCTTAGTTATGCACATGGAGAAGAAGGGATGCATGAGTATAGCAGAGCCCTCATTTTGACATATAATAATGATTTATTTGGGTTGAAATCTATTATACAATGTAACTGGAGGGTTTTTGGGGTGGAACATGAACATTTGGAGGTTGTGGGTAAAAGGGTTACTATTGTGTACATGAAAGATTTTTGTGTTAAGACACTCCTGGAAAGACCAGTGAGGGACTTGTCACATCAAAGGATGGCTAAATGTGGCCACTGTTCCTGGTACCGATATATTTAGGAAGAGACATCTGTGCTGATAGAAGTGTATGGTGAGACTGATATTCCAAAGAAATTTTATTGTGGCAGTAAGGGGGTAGTTTACCTGGCTCTCTGTGACCATTGCCATGCATTCTACATCTCACCAAGGTGACACTGATATATAGACTGTATTTATATAGCACATATCATGGACAGAAGTAGGTTAAAAATTAAAAAAAATATATAGCTGGGTGCACAAGACCCAGGATAAAAAAGTGCCTAATCCTGGTAGGCACACTGGTGTCAGGACTGGAAAAGATGACAGTGTAGAATCCTCAAAATACAGAAACATTCTTATAATAGGGCTAGGCCAGGCCCAGGGGGAAGATGGCTCCCCTGTTGTAGAAGGAAAGAGTAGTTCACAAAAATTGCAAAAACTGATAGGCCAAAGAAACTGGAATATTGAGGATAAAAAAGAAATTATGTATTGTTACTATTATGCAAAAAGCCCAGAATTTCCAGACACAAGATATACAATATGATTAAGAGACAAATTAGTGGAAAGAAAAATACTTCCACCAGAAAAATGTCAGGAGCTTCAAATAAAAATGTGCATTCATTAATACAACAGATTTGTGAAAAACAGTATATAGATCAAGAAACATTGAGCTGTTTGGAAAAATAAACATCTGAGGAAGGGGGACAATACAAACGGCAAAACCTAACGATTTTTGAAAAGTATAAAAAAAGAAATATGGACATGGGAAAGAAAGAGAGATTTGATATGATGCAATATTTATGCAAAGGAGAAAGCCAAATTAATCAATATAAAGAAAGCAGTCCCAAAGATATTCAAAGAGAAATACAGGCAAGGGCATCCAGATATGGAATTTTTTACAATAAAGAAAATAATATCACAAGGAGGAATGTAGAAAAGAAGATTAGTAAAGTAGAAGTTAAAGAAATATAAGGTGAAGTTATGGAGTGCCTGGGAAGTGAAGGATTTAGTGTAGAAGGTCTAACACAGGTTACATCACAGCAATATGGAGTGAATCCCCAAAGTAAGGAGAAGCAGGAAGATCAGGAGACATCTGAAGAAGAAATATGGACGTGGGAAAGGAAAAGAGATTTAATATGGCATAATATTTACACAAAGGAGAAAGCAAAAGTAATCAATAGAAAAAGAGCAGCACCAAAAATAATCGAAAAGAAATACAGGCAAAAGAATCCAGATATGGAAAACTTTACAATACAAAAAATAAGAAGACAAAGAGGAAAAGTACTAAAGAAGATTTGTAATGGAAAAGTTAAAGAAATAGAAACTGGGGTTATGGAGTACTTGCAAAGTGATGGATTCAATGTAGAAAATCTAATTCAGAAAGCACCACAACCAGATAGAGCAACAGATATCCAAATTAAGGGAAAACTAGTGGAATGGGAAGCAATTGGTCAGGTGCCATATGAAAATACTTTGGAGCCTTCTACAGGAAAACAGTATAAACATTCACTTGAAGCTGGACAGCAAGGAAGGAACAGAAAACTGTGGAATCTCTGACGCAGTCAATATTGAGGAGTGATAGGCCAGTAAGTTCCCATATGACAGAGCAATGGATAGCACAAGATGAAATTGAAGAGAATGTGCCACAGGAAGATGCTACAGATCTTTCTATAGAATGCCTGCAGGAAATGGAAAATAAAAAAAGTGCCCTCAGTTTAGAAGAAAACGAGCTAAGAGAAGAGTTGCTTGATTTAATAGAGATAGATAGACATATTAAGCTCAGTGAAAGAAATAGACCCCAGGAGGTCACTAATACCCAAAAAGTCAGAAGTTTGATAAAACAAATTAACATAGTAATTAGGACTGTCCATAGAGATCCATGCGATATAACAGAAGTAAACAGGATATATTACTGTGCAGCTAAATTAATAACTGATAAAGTCCTACTGCAAGAACACAGGGTAGTGAGGGAAAGGAAGGGGAAAAAATTGAATACTATCATGGAAGTATCAAATAGAGAAAACTATAACTCTGTTAGAAGAATACAGAAGAGGGACTAGAGCAACAAAAGTACTAAGAAAGATAGACATAATAAAAGCACTGCACAGTATTAGAACAGACCAGGACCTATCATGCATTATCACAAATAACAAGCTAAAAATCTCAGCACAGGTGGAAAAACTTAGAAGATACACAGATAAATATAAAGGAAAAGTACAACATAAACAATTTATTGATGATCCAAAAAAGTTCTATAGAGAGTTGGGAAATAAGGTAAAAGGAGTTGAAAGACCACCAAAAAAGGAAGAAATAGATACATTTTAGAGAACTATTTATGAAGATCCTGTGGAACATAGCAAACATGGTAAATGGATAGAAGAAGTAAAAGAAAGAATAAGAAGTTTAAAGGTACGGGATATGAAATGGGATGAAGTAACAGCCAGATAGATCAGGAGACATCTGAAGAAGAAATATGGACGTGGGAAAGGAAAAGAGATTTAATATGGCATAATATTTACACAAAGGAGAAAGCAAAAGTAATCAATAGAAAAAGAGCAGCACCAAAAATAATCGAAAAGAAATACAGGCAAAAAAATCCAGATATGGAAAACTTTACAATACAAAAAATAAGAAGACAAAGAGGAAAAGTACTAAAGAAGATTTGTAATGGAAAAGTTAAAGAAATAGAAACTGGGGTTATGGAGTACTTGCAAAGTGATGGATTCAATGTAGAAAATCTAATTCAGAAAGCACCACAACCAGATAGAGCAACAGATATCCAAATTAAGGGAAAACTAGTGGAATGGGAAGCAATTGGTCAGGTGCCATATGAAAATACTTTGGAGCCTTCTACAGGAAAACAGTATAAACATTCACTTGAAGCTGGACAGCAAGGGAAGGAACAGAAAACTGTGGAATCTCTGACGCAGTCAATATTGAGGAGTGATAGGCCAGTAAGTTCCCATATGACAGAGCAATGGATAGCACAAGATGAAATTGAAGAGAATGTGCCACAGGAAGATGCTACAGATCTTTCTATAGAATGCCTGCAGGAAACGGAAAATAAAAAAAGTGCCCTCAGTTTAGAAGAAAACGAGCTAAGAGAAGAGTTGCTTGATTTAATAGAGATAGATAGACATATTAAGCTCAGTGAAAGAAATAGACCCCAGGAGGTCACTAATACCCAAAAAGTCAGAAGTTTGATAAAACAAATGAACATAGTAATTAGGACTGTCCATAGAGATCCATGCGATATAACAGAAGTAAACAGGATATATTACTGTGCAGCTAAATTAATAACTGATAAAGTCCTACTGCAAGAACACAGGGTAGTGAGGGAAAGGAAGGGGAAAAAATTGAATACTATCATGGAAGTATCGAATAGAGAAAACTATAACTCTGTTAGAAGAATACAGAAGAGGGACTAGAGTAACAAAAGTACTAAGAAAGATAGACATAATAAAAGCACTGCACAGTATTAGAACAGATCAGGACCTATCATGCATTATCACAAATAACAAGCTAAAAATCTCAGCACAGGTGGAAAAACTTAGAAGATACACAGATAAATATAAAGGAAAAGTACAACATAAACAATTTATTGATGATCCAAAAAAGTTCTATAGAGAGTTGGGAAATAAGGTAAAAGGAGTTGAAAGACCACCAAAAAAGGAAGAAATAGATACATTTTAGAGAACTATTTATGAAGATCCTGTGGAACATAGCAAACATGGTAAATGGATAGAAGAAGTAAAAGAAAGAATAAGAAGTTTAAAGGTACGGGATATGAAATGGGATGAAGTAACAGCCAGAGAGATTGAAACAAAGTTAAGAAAAGCCTCCAATTGAAAAACCTCAGGCCCAGATGCAGTACCTAACTTCTGGTTAAAAGTATTAACATCTTTGTGCAAAGATTTAGCTATGAATAAGAACTATTTATAGGCGCACCCTGAACAGACACCAGCCTGGCTAACAACAGTAAAAACAATGCTACTACTTAAGAGTGAACCTGCAAGCTACCATAAAAACTATAGACCAATAACTTGCCTTCCAACAATGTATAAACTATACACTGGAAATGATACAGACAGAGTTTATAGTCATTTAGAAGAAAATTCAATTATGGCAGTAGAACAAAAGGGCAATAAAAGAAAGTCATATGGAACAAAGGCTCATTTGTTGTTAGAGTCATAGTGGAGAACTGTAAAAAGGGGAGGAATCTAAGTATGGCATGGATTGACTATAAAAAGCATTTGATAGTATCCCACATTCATGGATAAAATATTGCTTAAAAATGTATAAGATACAGCCTACACTGATCGACTACGTTACAGTGACCATGAAACAGTGGCAGACTACTTTTCAATTAAGCCATGATAAAGGACAAGTTATTATTTCAGGGATAAAAATTTAAAGGGGGATATTTCAGGGTGACGCTGTCACTGCTTTTATTCTGTCTTGAACTTAACCCATTAAGCTGTCTACGTAACAGCTTAGGACATGGCTAAAATTTGGCTGCTAGAAAACAACAAAGTATAAAGACTTCATCTTCTCTTTGTCAATGATTTAAAACTGTATAGCTCATCAGATGAGGAACTGAAAGCACAACTGCAAGTTTTCAAACTTTTTCAGATGATATAAGAATGTCATTTGGGCTTGATAAATGTGCAAAAACAACCTTTAAAGCAGGAAAACTGCAGCACCAAGAAAACATCAGTTTGAGACAATAATGTGACATAAAAGAACTTGAGCAAGAGGGAGTGTCTAAATATTTGGGAATTGATAAAGGATCAGCAATAAAACATGAACAACTGTGAATAAAACTTAGCAAGGAATACTTTAGAAGACTCAAATTAATTCTGAAAACAGGATTGACATTTAGGAACAAAATCCAAGCTATAAACCAATTTGCTCTTCTTGTCCTAAATCACAGTTTTGTAATGAATGACTGGCCCCAAAATGTGGTGGATAGATTAAATAGGAAAACAAGAGGGATGCTTCATGCTTACCAAGTGATTTATAAAAATCACTGCATACCAAGATTATATATTCCCGTTCTGAAGGCGGGATGAGCCTCCTTGAAATTGATTACATGTATAGATCAGCAATCATGGGACTCAACACATATCTACTGACCTCACAACACCCAAACATAGTGAAAGTTTTGAAACATGAGGAAAATAAATCTAAGATGACTTCTTTGCTTAATCTAGCAGAAGCATATCTGCATCAAGCAGGAATGGAACTCAAACCAGAAGTAGATAAAAATCAGTCAGCAACTGAATATGCATGCTTAGACAGTGTATGTATGTGTGGAAATTTAAATGATACAAACAGTGTTAACATTAAGGATTAGAGACAAAGTCATGAAGCATTTAAGGG